>NW_004797423.1:195119-199812 GCF_000002075.1 Aplysia californica
CACACATAAAACACACACGTACGCGCACACATGCACATACTCACACACACACGCTTACACACACACACACGTGCGCGCACACACACACATACACACACATACACACACACACACACACACACACACACACACACACACACACGAGTGCGTGCGCGCACACACACAATGTGAGATGAATAAACGTTTAGTATTACATTGTGTGCACGTACAACTTCTGAATGAGTATGATAAGATTATATAGTCGTCGGATTTCTATTTTAATTTTTAATGCAGCCATGTACTTAAATATTTATGGGGCTTTTTTGTGAGGTATTTGTTGCGGCCCAGGCTCACACCCAGACTCGAAAACTCCGGACGCCCCTCCCCCCACCCCCTCATCCCGCCCCCGCGGTTATTTTGCGTTTGAGACAACTGTGCTGAGGTCATCATTATCATTGCCTTTCTCACCAGGCCACGAACAAACCCTTTCCACCTTTCCTTATCCTGGGCTAGTCGCTTGATGTCGCTGCATGTCTAATGTCTTCTCACTTTTCTGTACATTCTCTGTTTCCGTGACTCTTCTCCTGGTTCCACGATGTCCTCCCCTTGATCTTTTACCCTGTAAGTTTTGTGTGTGTGTGTGGGGGGGGGGGGTGTGTGTGTGTGTGTGTGTGTGTGTGGGGGGGGGGGTGCGTGTGTGAGTGTCTGTGTGTGTGTGTGCGGGTGATTTTTAAGTTCTCAAAAACGAAGTTACCTGCATCTGTGGTGTATCGATTAGGCGCTTTGCTATCGAATACAGGAGACCCGAGTTCGATTCCCGACCCGATGGTGAGAAATTTTCATCAAGCTTCTCAGTCGTTCTGTTGGGATGTTGTTTGTCTTTTAGCCGGCACTGGCTGTGGTCGGAAGCCCGCATCTTACTTAAATTATGTTGATGGGGCTTCGAAAAACACCCACATTAAAAAATAAAGAGGATTAAAAGTGTATATGTTCTAATTTTCCCCGAAATTATAACCATCAACCCCCCCCCCCCCCCCCTTTTTCCACCCCAGCATATCCTTGCCTACATATCTTGAAAAGCATCGAGTTTTAGCTTTATCGGGGAGAGTTTAGAGTTTGAGTAGAAAGAAGGGCATCGACATATTAACTCAATAACGGCGACTTCGTGCTGGGGTAAGCAAGGCAGACAGGGTCGACAGAACGAAAGAAAAGAAGAAGGATTTACCAATGGCATCCTATAACTGCCCACACAAACAGGAACAACAAAAAGAAAAGAAGTAAAATCCACCAGTGGCACCCTCCAACCACCCTCATACACAGGAACAACAGAGCGACAGAAAAGAATTAGGAACTACTAGGGGCACCCTCCAACTGCCCACACAGAGAGAAACAATAGAGCGAAAGAAAAGACGTAGAATTTACCAATAACATTCCCCAACCACCCACACAGACAGAAACAATAGAGCGAAAAAAAAAAGAAGTAGGATCCATCAACAGCATCCTCCAACCACCCCGTTAACAAGGAGCAAAAATAGAACAACTTCTCTGAAGTGCGAAGGAAGACGCTGAGTTTATAATGAAAGATTTGAATAATTTACGTTCTCTCTTGTGACTACCTGGGGCCTCTGCACTGCACAATTTACGACCGAATCTCTTCTTCAGATGTCAGGCTTGAAACAAATTAAAATCTAAAATTATGTCGTTGTGTTGAAATCAGGCGTCGTCAAAATTATGTCCCTGGAAGAAACCAGCACTTTTTCACTCGTTGGGCAATTTTTAATCATTCTTTTTCCGGCTTAACATCTCTTATTTTAATATCAATGTAAAAACACATTTCAGGATTGATTTTACCCATGTTGGTCAATGGCACAAAAATAATTGGTCCATTTGCAGTTTCCAAGGACACTCAAGCTTTGGAAACACCAGACCAGCCTTTGGCTGTCATTTTCTCGCTCATTCTACCTCTGACACCAGGCGACCTCACCTGCTTTAATCGCTAATATATTATCTCGACCTCTGTTCACATAGAGAGCTATTTTTTTTCCTTTTCACCGAGAGCATGACAGGAGAGCAAGTTTTAAGATGATACCAATAACTCCATACACCCCAAAAGTGACCTATGCCTATTGATCAAGGTTGAGAAGATTTGACAGTCGTACTAAATATTATAGTTCTATGCGTGGGTATATTTCTGTGGTTCTTGTGTGGAATATTTGATGCCCCTGGGGTCATCCAGACTTTCTCTACCTTGAGTTTGAGACCCACTCTATGTTGAAGGATCACAATCTTTACATGTAGGCCTACCAATGACTGAAAACTCTCTCGACTTCTCACAGATCCCCACCCCTCCACTTCCCCCTCCCCTCCCCCTTTTCCCACCCCAACATTTCTTTCCTTTTTGATAGCTACCGGTACGAGAAACGCATTAGATCTTATGTGGACACGTTTGTGGATTTCATGTACCTTCGGGAAATTGTATTTCTATATTCGCACGAAAAACACAATTTTGGTTTATCTTATCACCACAAACGAACTAGGAGTTTCTAAAGTTACGGAAATTTTTTTTTAAAGTACAGGAGTTCCAATTGTCGCCTAAATTATCACCCCCCCCCCCCCCACCCTCAAAGCCCCTTTCAGCCCACATCTTTGCCCAAACATCCCGAGAAGCCCCCGGCATTACCAGAGAGCAAGAATAGTACAATTTCTCTGATCTACGCAGAAACAAGCTGTGTTTTTAATGAGCGAGTTGAATAATTGAAGTTTTATGGCCAGTGGCAGCCTGGGGCATTTGTACTGCAACGTTCACGAGGGAATCCCTTCTTCACGTGTCAGGTCTGGAGCAGACACTGGCGATCATGGTACCCCACTCCTTTCTGTTGTCAGTCTTCCTGGTCCCTTGTTCTCATTTTGTTGTTTGTTGAAAAATATTTGTCGGGCCTTCGGTGTACTTTGTTGTTGTCTTCCGCTGCTTTTTCCTCCTCTCTATCTTTCCACTCAGCAGCAGTTTCTCAAGTCTTACATTACGAGGGATACGCTGTGAAAAATAAGGCCATTGGCGAACCGGCAGTTCTGAACAGTCTCAATGTGAAAAGGGCAGAAATCTTTCCTTCAGCAGTGCTCGCATCTCGATGACGTCTAGACAGTCTTGGGGGAATATGTGGGCGGGATATGGTGTCGCTGTCTCAAAATTAGCACTTTATAGGTGAAGTTGGCGTAAATAATTTATTTTGATAGTAATAGTCCCGAAAGCGCGGTGTTTAATAAAAAATGTAAATAAAGAAATTGAAAAAAAAAAATGATTCTGGATCTTTTTACAAAAAAAAGTGTGGCCTCGAGGTGAAAACTGGCGCTTGTCTAAATAATGAAACCGAAGAAACTAACATTTTTCTGCCCTCTGATTGATTTAAAAAAATGTAAACCTTATATTTTTTTTCTTTTCTTTTCAAAACCTGCAATACTAAAACAAAGTAAATTTATTGTAGTTTCCGGGACACTCAAGCTTTGAAAGTCACCATACTCTGGCGGCCATTTTCTCGCTAGTTTTACATCTGACACACTAGGCTACCTTTGCTCGCTAATATGTCGACTTCTATTCAAGAGATCATTTTAGCAAAGCAAGACAAATAAACAAGCTTTAAAATGATACAAAAGAAAAAAACCCAACTCTACATTATTATGCCCAAAATTGAGGAGCACCTGATTCCACTGCGTTGTGAGACAAAATATAGTTTAGTTTGATCTCTTGCCTTCAGGAATGCCAGACTAAGTTACGTCCGCATAGCTGATTTATAAATTAGCTGGATTTGTTTTGATATCACGTACAGACGAAAGTGTACAAACCATAGCTTGATTTCTCGCTTCCACTCGCGGGAGAAAAAACATCATACATTTTACGGTTCTATTTTATCCAAGGGGCCAGTTTTTTAAACCGGTTTTATCCAGTTTTCACTAGTATCACGACCATGTCGTTTGTGTTTATCATGTTTGGATACAGAGCTTTTATGACGCTCACAACAGTTACTACCTAGCGTCTTCTACGCGCGCGGGACTCAAGTCGGTTGTTTAAACGTCCGTTCACATCACGGCTTGCTTTTACTTGATCACGACCATAGAACAAAGGATAAACAATACTTAAGCGGCTTGTCTGATCCTGGTCTTTGTTGCCTAGCAACCATTTCATGAAACGATGTTGTTGCTGCAGAGGACGTCATGGTTTTTTTTTTCAGTGACGCCAGAAAAGACCGCGGTAAAGCTTGGATGAAAACTTTGCGTACCAAACCTCAGTATACTTTGGGGACCACTAAGCTAAAAGGACATGCCATTTACAAAATATGAATCTGCAGTAATGCACATAACGTGGGGATGATGACTAACTGAAAAAAAAGAAAATTTTCAACAGCGAGAGAGAAATTCTTTTAAAAATTAAGTTAGAGGTTACTTCCTTCTTACAATACAGCATAAAGAATGGCTCTATCACTTAATTTAAAGAATATATGGATGTTTTTACGTCTCTCTCGACACAACTTAGTTTAATCATTTTGGAGGGGGGATTTGAATCATGCCCATCAGGGAAACCCCGGACTGAGAAGGTACAATATCACAACAGGAAGACCGAGAAACAGAACAAATTCCTTCTTCGCAGGAATCGAACTGTTGTCTCCTACGACGAGCAACAGCGAAGTGCCTAACCGCTACACCATGGACGCCATCCCCC
>NW_004797423.1:200152-202296 GCF_000002075.1 Aplysia californica
CGGGGAACGGGGAAGGGAGGAGGTTGTAACTGGGGGGGGGAGGGGGTAGTTTGCCGACGCCTAATTGTGTGGTAGCCGCTTCCACTCAAGCCCAATGGCTGCGCCGTAATTGAATTGTTGGTCCTCCGTTTGTTTTCGCGTTTCCCTGCCCTGCGTATTGAATAGACGTGTGATGAGAGCCACGGACAATGGAACAATAGTTGGGCGGCCACTGATCCTGGAAGGGAACAAGGAAATATCATTCTGTATTGCTGTGTTTGATGACGCTCCTATCGGCGAGAGGACGGTGGGTTCGATATCTGCTGCCTGATCGTCGATGGCCTAGAGGTTAGGATGCCAGGCTCGAAACGAGAAGGTCGTAGGTTCGCACCCCAAAAGGGGCGCGACGTAGTGTCCTTGGGACCGGCACTTTACTTTATACCACTTGTTTTCTAACTTTTTTCGCCCACGCCCCCTCTTTCACCCAGCCGAGTCCCACCGCCCCTACCCCGCCCCAACCATCAATCTGACATAACGACATGCATATATTAATAATCACAAATAAAGAGTGTCAAACAGCATGGTACAAAATAACGTTTCTAGATTCTAATAAATTCTAACGATTTGGTTCTGAATAGAAACAATAGTTGGGTCACAAATCGCCATCTTTATTATCGCCAATATTATGCAAGGGCATTGAGAACATTGTGTTGTCATTTTATGGATACAGTTATTGTCGTCTGTATTAAACAACCAGTGTCATTAACATCAATAAAAGCAATAACGTGTATTATCACACACAGAAGCAAAATACAAATAAGTCAATGATTATTTGTTTGAAAATAGATTGACATTATCTTTATAATGGAATGTTTTCTCCCATCAACGTTCTGCAATAAAGTGGCCTGTGATTTGTATATCAAATATCTCCATTGCAGAACATAAAAATATATTAAGATGTTCAAATGTGAGAAACTACAAGAAAGAAAAAGTATGCATGGATCTTAGTCTGTAATAATCACCATCATCGTAACCATCATCATCATCATCATCAAT
This sequence comes from Aplysia californica, assembly GCF_000002075.1. Classification (NCBI taxonomy): domain Eukaryota; kingdom Metazoa; phylum Mollusca; class Gastropoda; order Aplysiida; family Aplysiidae; genus Aplysia; species Aplysia californica. The sequence continues at coordinate 201,188 of NW_004797423.1, forward strand.
ATCAGTTTCAGCAGCAGCTGCAGCTCTTGAACAAACAAACTCTATCAAACAAGTGAGTAGTTTGCTATAAAAAAAGAATAGAAAAGAAACAAACAAAAAGAAAATATACATTTAGTGATTATAAACTACAGAGTAAGCATTTTATACAAAGACGTCATTTGAAACTGCCCTAATGGGAAGGATGGACTTGGTGAGACGAAACCACTTATCAGCATTAGGTTTCAGATTGGTCGATCAGTTGCAGACGCAAATCACCATACTCTATGATCCTATACATGTAGTTTGTTCCTCTGCTTCTTCAGCAATCTTGTCACTGCACTGAATCCCCTTTCTACTAGATAGGAGGCGGGACAAGCGATGAAGAACAACTTGATCTTTTCCCACAGGGAGGGATATTTGTCTTGCACAACAGTTTTCAACCAGAACGACTGGTGCGACTTTTTGAACAACGGTTTGAGTTCAAAGTCATTTTTCTTTGTCAGACGCTCGTCTTCAATTGCTACTGGCAAGTTACCTTTGTTTCAGTGTTGAATGGGCCCAGTACCCAGTATGGAATTTCAAATAAAAAAATATTCGGTAGATATACCTTGCCTTCATAATAATCGGCTTGCAAATCTCTGAGGTGGTTGGTATATATTTTTAGTTCCTCGTCAGATACGCGCCTTTCTTTCAGTGTTTTCACAAAGCTAGGAAATGAAACACATTCTCTCCTGCCAATGTTTCGGTGGAACATTTCCGATTTCGACAAGAATGGCGAAGGCATGGATTTTGCCTTGATCAGGTTGGTGTTATCCCCTGCAGCTGCAAGTTGACCTGGCTGATTTTTGTGAAAAGATCGGCGAGGAACGCAATGTTGTTCTTGTGTTCTTTCAGTTTATTACAGAGATCACTGTCTCTTTCTTGAAAAAAACTCCAGCATAGAGTCAAACAGGCAGAACAATCGTGTTAAACGGTTTCCTTTTGGGAGCCACCGGACTTTAGTGTTCAATAGTAAGGCGGTACAAAATTAGCCGAAAGATCGTTCGCCCACCTTGCTCCGTCAGTTTGGAACTCTCTTCCCCAACCCTTGAGACATACAACATCTGAGTCTAAATTTAAAAAATCTTTAA
>NW_004797423.1:202694-203761 GCF_000002075.1 Aplysia californica
TATATGTATATGTGTGTGTGTTTGTGTGTATATGAGTGTGTGTGTGTGAGTGTGTGTGTGTGTGTGTGTCGCGTGCATGAATATTTTTCTTACATGCATTTATGTAAAGCGCCTAGAGCTGTGTTTACACGGGAGTGGCGCTATAGAAATGATCTTCATTATTATTATTATTATTGAAATTCATTGTCATTTTCAGTGCACAGTTGTTGGAGTAATCTCGATTTCAAAAGGGTGGGCTTTGATCTTGTACGCAAACTTGGTGACAATGGCCAGTGTGCCACGCCGACTGTCGCTCAGGTTGTTGTTTTTTTTCTCCAAAAGCTGTCTGTGAATGACACAGTGAACAGTAAGTACTCCAGCGATCGATTTCTTCAAGAAGCTCATGAAGCCACGGTACCGACCTGTCATCGACGTCATCTTTGCACAGGTAACTTTATTGGTCAGAGGGTCTGTTTCTCCCCCCCCCCCCCCAAAAAAAAAAAAATATTCGTAAGAAAAAACTATGGACATTTGCCAAGTGGGAATATCTCATCATTATTTGCTTTGTGTGCTGGGAAAGAAAGTTCGTAGCAGTAAGTAATATTGTAAACTATGCCTAAGCTAAACCATTTCTTTAACTGGTAGCTTCTTTCCATTTCCCATTTTTGTTTTTGTTTTTGCATTTCATGAAATTCCACACCGCCCCCTTAACGTCCACTAGCGCCCCCAAATGCCCTATTTCGCCACAGACCGCCCCCTCCCCCCAAACTGTCACCAACGCCCCAGGCACTTTGAAAACCACTGCTTTACCCTAATTTTCCTTACTTCACCCAAGTGGGAATGGGTGCCCAGCTATAGACAGCGAAAGATGTTGTTAGTTTGTTCGTGTTTGTGTGCTTAATTATAATGTATAACATTAGTATAGCGCATTTTTTAAAAAAGTAGCTCAATGCGCTTTACATTGGAATACCCATTTTCAAAACCTTTCTTTCTACTTCCTTTCTTCTCATGCAATATATATTTATGCACACACACATACACACACACACACACACACACACACACACACACACACACACACACACACA
>NW_004797423.1:209659-210903 GCF_000002075.1 Aplysia californica
GAGGACCTTCAGCTCTGCAGGCGAGTGACTTACCCAAGAAATTTAGACTAGATTATGGAGATTTAGAACTTAATATGGAGACACGACATTTGTTCTTTGAGGCATTCAGTTCAATTTTTCAGAAAACTGGGTTTTCTTTAAACAAAAACTGTTTCTCAATTCCACAAGAAAACAGCAATCTGTGAAAACTTTTTAAATTGAAACATCGATTATACACACAAACAATGGGTAACAGTTAGATGAATGAGTTGGTGATTGATTTGAATCTGGAGAAATCTCAAACTTTGAAGGCTTATTTCTCAAAAGCGGAGTGCGTGGACATACGACAGTTGTACTCTGGGCCGAAGAGTTGACAAAAAGTTGCGCCACGAATTTTTGACCGCACTATAATAGGGATGACATTCGCCCAACATCGGGTGGAGCGATCCCACTCACCGGTCATCTGGGAACTTTGTGGAACCAATAATATATAACGGCTACCGACATATCAGTATTTTTAAAAACTAAAAGAAACTAATTTCTGTCAGCAAGTCGGAATTCAGAAAAAAGACAGACCTGCTATCAGTTACTGAGAATGACTCATTAACTGGAAAAATGTAGAACTTTTGGGAAATTAATCCACCCCCCCCCCAACCCTCCAACCCCCTACCCGGCTTATTTTCTTTTTAAAGTCTACAATCTGCTGAGCTAAGAACGGAGAAATACCCCAAAATTTTCATAAAAATGGAGATATTAGGTAATACTTATAAACAATTTTGTAAAATGTTTAGGGGTTCCATTTTATAAATTCCATCAGCTTAAGAATCATAAGATGGTTTTAAATGACGTACCCTTAGCGCATTTAATTATTATTTAGGAATATACGCAGGAAAAACTTAGAGACTATGGGTGAAAACGAAGGCAAAAATATTAATTTTCAAAAATGCGATACTGCCAAGGCTATCATGTTGACAAGAAGCAAATTGTTAAGAAACAGGACACCACACAGAATTCAACTCCCAGAATAATTGCTAACTCTACACGCGCTGTGAGCACGGAGATTTAATTCGCCTTACGTAAATACCCTCCTCATATGCGATGGAAAGTCAAGACAACTAAATGAGACCTTGATACAGGATAAACTTATTATAACAGTGGAAACAACATTTATATAAACAAAATATTCAATACCGCGAACAGACTTCTGGAAGAAAAAAAATACAACATCAACATCAACACAAAAAAGAAAACAAAAACAGAACCCC
>NW_004797423.1:212499-214482 GCF_000002075.1 Aplysia californica
ATCTCTCTACCCCTCTCTCTCTCAATTTCTCCCTCCATATCACTATCTATCTCTCCACCTACAATCAGGCACAGTACAGAGAGTGTCGATGTTCCCCACGAACAGACCGTCATCACATACTCAGCATTTTCTCCAACGTATTAATTAAACCGCCTACCCAACTCCCAGTATGGATATCGCAAATTGTATCACGACACGGTGAAATCAGGCGCTCGTCCGTACAAGTTTGGGGCATATGGAGTTCTTGGTATCACCTTGCAACTTACAACTTGTTCATTTCAAATTACTTTTAATGAAAAGCTCAACCAAAAAACCCCCCAAAAAACAACCCAAAACAAAACAAACAAAAACTACCCATCCGTCTTGCACAGACGTTGAGACGTTTATGACTTAGGGAGCTGGGAATCGCCTGTGTCAGAGATACAAATCAAAAAGAAAATGGCCGCCAACATTTGGAGCTTAAGTTAAGTTTTTACAGCTGTAGTGCCTTTGGAAACCGAAATGTTCATGTTTTCTGCCTCTGATCAACACATTTTAAGAAAAAAATCCAACCATAATTGTGATTTTTAATTAACGTAAAGGTGCTTAGCCCCCACCAAAAATAAAAGACAATTCGATACAAACTCCCCAAAGGATAACAAAAAAATGTCGGTTTCTTTCACTTCATTATATTCCCGAGCGACTGATTTCCCCACGATGGCACTCAAATTACTTCCAACCAGTTCTCAGTTTCAAATGTTTACTCGGGATCGTAAGCAGTTCAATACCTCAGGAGGAAGAAGTGGGAAGGGGGGGGGGCGGGGGGGGAATGACATAAATATAGAGAGAGGTGAGAAGAAATAGAATAAGGGGGGGGGGCGGGGTGTTAGTCACAGGAAATGTATTGAAGACTTCTGCCTTTCTGTCACGTTTTCAATTGGACTAGTGCTGTTCTTTATGTAGTATTCCCGAGTGGCCAGAAGTTTTTATCGAGAATCTAGATGAAAATCAAATAGAGGCACATTAAACGTGTTTTTTAGGCGACTGTTGAGAAATTTTCGATGGAAAAGAAATCAAAATGAGAAGATACTTGAAGAAGCCCACGCAGACCTCTCACGGACAAATATAATTAAAAGGACATAATATGCAGTTTCTTTGGCAGTTGAATAGAAAGACATAGTGGCCTTGAACATCAAGCTCTCACTGGCAAAACCGAATTCAAACTAGGCTTGGGTAGACCCAGAGCAACCTACTTTGACTTGGCGGAGAGCTTAAGCAGACGAGTGGCGGGAGAAATCCGAATACGAAATAGTGTAGTTTAAAAAGAAAATGATTACATTTTATCTTTTTTTTTTTTCTTTTAGAGCATTCGGTCAAAGTACTAACTCGCGAACATAATTACCGATGTATGTCGAAGATCTGGCACTGGCACTTAATGATATTAGTCTCTCTGCATGGATTTTGTATCCCTCTCAGCCGGGTTTGGCCCTGACAGGCAGGGTCAGAAGCCAGCCTCCTAAATTATATAAATTGGGTCGACGTGAAAGATGTATGGTGCTAACAGGTGACTGTAGCAATTTCTTTTTAAAAAAGCTATAGATTGAAAAAAGAATGGAATGAAGCTAACTCTAGATCTAAGCAAACAGAGTGGTCATATATGACCTTATCTAGTCGTGAGCGCCAGAAAACTTTTACCAAAGCAAGCAGAGGCAAAAAAGAACACACACACACACAAAATGAAAACTGTGACCATGTCATTTCCCGTGCACTTTTCATTTCCATTCCTCCGTAAAATTTCCATTTATATGGACTTCTTTTGAGCTCTCGGACTATAGCAGAGGAAAAGAAAATAATCAGTTTAAGCCTTTAAGCTCCGTGCCTTTCCCCCCGCCCCCCTTCCCCCAAATTAAAAAACCCAAATCTTCTCCCCCTCCCCCCTCCCCAAACCATCCATTTCCATTCTCCGCCCTTCCTACAAAGTACATGGTGTACTACTAAAAAAAT
>NW_004797423.1:216178-220697 GCF_000002075.1 Aplysia californica
CATCATCATCATCATCATCATCATCATCATCATCATCATCATCATCATCATCATCATCATCATCATCGTCATTATCATCATCGTCGTCGTCCTCTTTTCTCACCCCGTACAGGAGTAAAGGCCACCACCAAGAGCTCTTCAGCTACTCTGTCCTGGACTATAGTGTCCACCTCTGTCCTGCTGTGTCTCATCTCCTACACGTCTTGAGTATAAGTCTCTCCTCCAAGTACTGTCGTACTCTTTTCTTGTGAATTCCATCTTAAGGCTTGGTTGATAATGTTAGTTTTCTATTTTCTCAAGGTATGTCCAATCCACTTCCATTTCTTCTGTCTGGTCACTATATTATCTATTTTCTATCGCCTTGTTTGCTCCCATATTTGTTCATTTGTATCAGACCGATGGATTTTTAGAACTCATTATCAAGCAGCTGTTGATAAACTCCTGTAGCTTTGTAGAACCTAGATGTACTCAAAGATTGTAAAATGCATAGAGCTTGCTGTTGAGAGGGCTATCTATCTATCTATCTATCTATCTATCTATCTATCTATCTATCTATCTATCTATCTATCTATCTATCTATCTATCTATCTAGAGTAACAAATTACTTCAGTCACAGCAATACCCAATCTAGATACAACTGAAAATGTTACTCAGAAAACGGTATAACGTCAGGAAACTGGACAGGAAAAGTGCACTCTGTTGGCTCCTGGGACATGATAAGGAATTGGGGCACGAACTCTTTCCATAATCAGAAAGGAAGCCTTGTACTGATTGTTTTGCTGAAAAGTTCGTTATCTGAAACCACTGTGATTCCTCTAAAAAAAATCCTCTCAGCATTATTGGGTTATTTATTGCGATCTTTGAATACATCCACAAAACGACTCAAGTTTGAATACGCCCAGTCTGGGAATCGGACCAGGGCTATTACTCTGTGGTCCAGCAAGATACCGACTGAGCTAACCCGTCGCCCGTAGAACAGGTGGAAGTGGTTTTGTTTGTTTGTTTGTTTGTTTGTTTATTTATCTATTTATTTGCTTTATTTGTTTATTTGTTTTGGGTTTTTTTGCTGTTTATTCATTTAAAGTTTCTCAATGACAACACGGCATATGCCAGTGTCTGTTGTGCAGAAGTTAGGCGCTTCGTTATTTCCTGCAAGAGACATGAGTTCGATTCCCGAGTGTTGAGACATTTTATCCAGCATCTTGGTCTTTCTGGTTGGATGTTGCATCCCTCTCAGTCGGGGTGAGCTCTGACAGACAGGGTCGGAATCGTGGTTTCTGAAAGATCTACATGGAGACGTAAAAACACATACTTTAAGAGAAAAAGGAGTTCAAGTACGGGTTATGTTCTAGAATTCAAAGCCGGAAAAATGTAAGCATTATTCAAACTAATGTTTCGATTTCTGTATTCTCTCTGAAGACTTACAATAATTAAAGCAGTAAAAAAAAAATTAATAAAAGGTCTTAGTCTCACTTGGCTACAGATAGAGTTTTAATTATAACCAAAGACGGACAACTTAGAAGGCACGACAATCTTTCTTCAAGTCATGTGCCAAGTGCAGGCCGCTTACTCTTTTGAATCTGCGCGTACAAGTGGCTGGGCTAAAGACAGTTTATATTGGATACCCTGCTAGGCTACTGATTATTTAGGAAGGTACATCGTCGGTTCTTGTGTGACTATAGTTTATTTTAGCGCTGAGAGAGAGAGAGAGAGAGAGAGAGAGAGAGAGAGAGAGAGAGAGAGAGAGAGAGAGAGATCAGAGAGAGACAGAAAGAGAGACAGAAAGAGAGACAGAGAGAGAGATTATTTATGAATAGGTACTTAGTATCTAAAAAGAGCAGAGGACCCATTTAAAGGGTAATAACTTGGTCATCTTTCGCCTAATATCAACAAAACTTTGAAGAAAAAACTTTCAGCCAGGCGGACGTTACATTATCAGTATGAAATGACCAATATGTTTGAAAAATATCGTTTAAAAATTTCAAACTAAACAGAGTGAAACGCAAAACAGCAATTTCTGAATAAATCAACTGTTTTGCTATGTTTCAAATAGCCACTATTTGTGTATTGAAAAGCGAATTTATACAAAATTGATATTGCGAAATAAACCCAGGGAAGTGATTGCTATTTAAATCCCCAGGAAATGACCTTTTCACTGCATGAAAGCTCAACTGGAAATTTTGAGTAACCCTGTGGAATGCCTCTAGGTCGATTAATTGGACGTCCTGTTCAATACTGATTTTCAAGTGCTTCACTTGTTTTTAAGTTGCTTTCGTAGATTCTGTCAACTCCTCCCCATTCCTAAATGTAATAATTGAAAGGGCTCATGTTGAGGGGGGGTGCGAATGCTATGACCATTAATTAGTAAACTTTCGGCTTTTAGGCATTCCCCCAACCTTTATAGCAACCATACGAGGGACACTCTTGACATGTGAGGTGCGGCCCCACCCCACTGCAACCAGGGCTCTGCAGCATAAGACCTTCTCCCCAAACTTCACCTAAACTGTCACAATACGGTGAGAATCAGATATCCGTCTGATGTGACTGTTGTGGATTTACCGGCCTTGTCCTGAAACCAAAACGGTCCGATCTCGTCCCTGTATCATAATTTTGTGTTGTACCCAATTTCGAACACGTTCATTGATTCTCTTCATATTTACAAACTTGACGTTCCCCTGGTTGGATTATATTTGCCCGAAGTTTTTGCTGAAATTAGTGCAGAGATGTCCTAGTTATTGCTCTTTAAGTGGGTCCTCCCTCTTTTTTTTCTTTTTTTTTTTAAAGACAACTTGTATCTCGACCTAGTTCTAGATTTTTTAATGCTCCCAACCATGAGGGTGCAGTTCAGAAAGTATGGGCGAACGGCCAAAGGGTGAATCTTGTTTACGCGCTAGTCAATTGCTGGAGACATACTATCGTGCAACTTGTCTTTAGATTCCCGTTAACAGCACTAGAGTTTCTTAAGCTTCTGTACTTGTTTTCATGGCTTCTTTTTCGGTGCACTGTTTCTTTATCTCAGTACATGAAGATGGATTCGGACAGAGGGGAATAGGCTCGCCGTGTAGTCAACAGTATGGCAGCGGCAGTCTGAACTTTTCAAGCGTTGACTGCCTTGGGGAAATAGCTTTGTTTTGAAATGGTGCCTGTTGTTTAGCTTCTTTTTTCATGAATGCGTTTTAAAGCCCCCCCCCCCTAGCTTCTACAAGCAGGAAACTTGGATTTTCAACGCTTTGATCTGTGCAGGTTTCTAACGCTTGGCATGCAGGTGTTCCTTTTTAAAGTTTACAATTATAACGTTTGCCTGGAGACACTTTTTTTTAAAAAAGTTGTTAATTCTTTGATTTGTTACTAATAATTAATATAGCCCAAGGCATTCCAAAAACCAAATATCTATATTGATTTAACAGCTTATCCAAGTTTTCCCAAAATCATAGTACTTAAGTACTCGAGTTAAACAGCGAGCGCATTCTTCCTGTTGTTTATTTACGCTTTATACGCGCAGACTGCTGTTTCCAGAAGGCGCCTCTTAGACTGGAAATGAGAGCTATTGTCCCGTCTTGTTATTCTTCAGTCTTGAGTATGACGATACACGTCAGGGAAGACATCACATCATAGCACTTGAATGAAACGCCTGGACGGCTCTGAATCAGAGTCTTGACCTTTAGAAATTACCCACTCTCGGTAGAATACCATGATTAAGTTCAGTTGTTTTTCTTTCTTTCTTTTTTTTCTTCGAAGTGACCCCAAAGTGACTTAAACCCCTTATTTTTCTGCCCCCTTTAATTATTCAAACTACAGACCTTCTACCAATTTGGCAATCCACACGTAACCGGAACGGATCAGGGGTACTGAGGCAAAGAAGAAGGACATGTTTTTTGTACATTGTTAAAGGCTGAGTTTTATTGTACGTTTTAGGACGCTGCTTGTTTCTCAAGAGAGAGAGAGAGAGAGAGAGAGAGAGAGAGAGAGAGATAGAGAGAGAGTGAGAGGTTAAAGGGTGTTCTGTTTGGGTTTGCTCCTTTTTAAAAAACATCCAACATCTATCGTCCTCATCTCTTCTCCATCTTTTCTTTGTATGTTACCCTCTAGAAGTGACACCTCTAATCTTCGACACTTACATAACCTATTTATATTACAAGTGCCAGGAAACTCAAACCAACACAAAAGCTTAAAATAGGGCCATTAAACACTGATCCCTGAGATTATTTCATTAAAACAAAACATTTAAAAAACGTGCAATTTTAACATGGTATACAGTGCAGTTCATCACCAAACGACAGATTTGCTATAGACATCTATTCTGCTTCTCCGTTCCCTCCGTTTGTTTTGGATACTCTTAGAAACGGTACATTATCCTGATCTTCTTCAGTCACCATGTTGCACAACTGAAGGGTAAAACATCTGAGTTTAAGAAGTGGGAGTATGTAGGCAACCTTTCTGCCAGTACCAGCTCTACCTATTTGTCTACGTAGACGATGAGATAGGAGATTCACAAGAGCAAAAATAAAAAGAAAGACGC
>NW_004797423.1:221960-225116 GCF_000002075.1 Aplysia californica
TACTTCTCTGTCTCTCTCTCTCTCTCTCTCTCTCTCTCTCTCTCTCTCTCTCTCTCTCTCTCGCTCGCTCTCTCGCTCGCTCGCTCGCTCTTCTCTCTCCTCAACCCCTACCCATCTTCAACCAACAACCCCCCGCCACCACCCTTGCGATAAAGTAGCTGAAATAACAGTTTATAGGACGAAGAAAAAACCGATGGAGTCTGCATGGGTCGGTGATGGTGTTATAGGAACTGTTTCTGGAACTGCGTAACAATGCCTCCTTTGGGTTCCGGGCAAAAAAAAATTCTTGGCCAGCGTGGACCATAGCAAAAGGTCGTCCGGTGATCAAACTCCGACAAATATAAGATATTTTTTGGCGACGGCATGGTTGATGGGGCTACTTACAAAGGGTGACTGGGGGACTGAGTTGCGAATAAGCCAAGTCTATGACAAGCGTCATAGCTTGCAGCAGACATAACATACTAGATCTATAGATATATAGTTTTATGACGCTCGGAAATGCATAAGGGCATATGAGTGCTGATAACATAGTAGGTCTATGGTATTTTTAGGCAAAGAAAAAACTACATTTTGTTGTGTGGTTGTTCTCCTTGCCAAATTATTATTATCTTTTTTATTTTGGGGCTTTTACGCTCAATTCGACACAGTTTAGATAATTATTTTAAAAGAGAATGAAAATGAAAACATAGCATACAATTGAGCAAGGAATGTGAGAAATACGGGATGAAAATAAGCACTATGACAAAGACAGAAACAATGAAGGTCTCCAGAAACCAAACCTCAATAGTAAATATCCAAGTGAACCACACATAGCTCAAACAAGAATTCAAGAATTCAAATACATTGGAAGCATGTTCACAGCAGACGGAAAATGGACCCCCCCCAAAAAAAAACCCAACAACACAACAACAACAACAACAACAACAACAACAACAACACCCAAATAAACAAACAAACAAACAAAACAACAAAAAACAAACAAAACCCAACTGAAACAAGAGTACAAAAGCAAATGTGGTCACATATCAACTAGCATGTACCCTGTCCTATCAAAACATTCCAATGAAGACAAAGAACCAAGATCAATCTCCATATCAACTCTCTGCTACCAGCGACCAATCTGGACCCTCAACAAAGCACAGCACAATAGAATTACAGAAAGCGAAATGAGATATCTCATAAAATCACTGCTCATCTCAAGAAGAGACAAAGAAATGAATACATCAGACATCAAGAAGGTGTCGAATCGAGCAACCCCCCAAAAAAACCAAAAAAACCAACGAAAAACAAAACACCGTGAGAAAACAAAAAAGGGGGGTAGGGCATGTACTGAGAATGGGGTCACAACAAGCAGCCTCTAAGTACTACGACATACGATATCAAGGCTCCAAGGCGAAAGAGAGGCCGAGAAAAAGATGGCTCGACGAAAGAAAAGAGCCCCTAAAAAAACTACATGACAATCTAAGGAGAGACGCATCTGGCTCACGTCCGACTATTGCATCTCCCCTTGACAACCTGTGGTGTAAGAGAACAGAAAAAGTAAAGTGCACAAATATATTTAGAAAGCTAGATTCAGACCCCGTCTGTCAAGGCCACCCCAGACTGAGACAGGTACAATATCTCAGCAGAAGACCGAGATACTCGATACAAATTCACAAAACATGTAGTGTAAAACAAAGTGCAAATGTATATTAAAATCAAGCTTTTTTTCAATTAACTGTACTCATCTCAATGGTTGACGGGACCCAGTAAAAGTTGTCGGTTCTGCTACTTTCTCGCCCTCTGTTTCTTCTGTCTACCTACCTTAATGAATTTTTTTATCTCTTTTCGTGGATGTGAGCTAACAGAACTATTTCTAGTGTTGGTGCTTTAACGCCTCACCGGCATAATTTACAAATTTAGCAGGCGGGTTCTGACTTCGCCTGTCAGAGCGATCCCGTCTTATGTCTCCTCATACTTTTTAAAATATGTTTCTCTGGTAAAACCTTTATGCAATCAACCGTGAATTGTCATTTCAGCCTACACCACTTCAGACTGTATTCGTGAACATTCTCTGAATCACCACATTCTCTTACAGCTAGTCCATTCCGGCCATGGTTTGATCGTACAATGGTACCTTCCCCACATACTGATAACCTTAGAACGCTGCACTGTTCCGTCTTTCCTGTCAATCATCTATCGTCATCATCTCTCCTCCTCTTTTCCTATCAAACATATATCGTCCTCATCTCTCCTCCCCCTTTCGTTTCAAATATCTGTTATCCTCATCTCTCCTACTTTCCTTCCTTTACCATCAAACACCTGTCGCCCTTATCTCTCTTCTTTCTTTCATATCAAACATCTATCGTCTTCATCTGTCTTCCTCTTTTACTATCAAACATCTATCGTCCTCAGTCTATTTTCCCCTCTTTCCTATCAAACAACTATTGTCCTCGGCTATCCTTCTTTCCAATCAAACATCTGTTATCCTCATCTCTCTTACTTCTTTTCTTCATAATATGCTACTCTCTAATAGCATCTGTAATCATCGGCACTAATTATATATGACCTGTTTGTGTTGTAAGTGCCGTAAAACTCGAACTAAAAAGAAATCTTAAACCACCTCATACTTGCATTTTGTTATTTCCAACGTTTACCGAACGTAATTTCAACAGTAAAAAAAAAAAAGAAAAAGAAAACCGGAAGTACAAGCTGTTCGCAACAGATCTAAGAAATTTTTGTTGAAGAAATGAGAACTGAGCGGTTCGTCGTAATTCTGTGTTTGTTTTGGAAAGAGTTTTACCGCCCTCGCAACTTCACAAGACCATAATAATTATGACCGCGAGGGACTCAAGCTGGGTTTTTTCACACCAGTTCTGCACACGGCCTGGTTATACTTTCGGTAATTTCGGAATGGTTGAAGTCATTAAAAATTCATGGTTTAAGAATGTTTGTAAAAATAGTACTTCACACTGATGGATAGTTGGAGGAGGGTGAACTTTAATCTCAATCCGTGTCCCCACTTTTTAGTCTTAGAATGCGTGCACTTTTGTGTAGATCTACACCCGAGTGTGTTTGCATTTGCATGACATACATACATACATACATACATACATACATACATACATACATACATACATACATACATACATACATACATACATACATACACATAAC
>NW_004797423.1:225806-227539 GCF_000002075.1 Aplysia californica
TGTGTGTGTGTGTGTGTGTGTGTGTGTGTGTGTGTGTGTGATAAGTCCATCCCTTGCCGTCACTACTCAAAATTCCGCGATCTTTGAATTATAAAGTTCTATTTGACATTTTTGGCCGATTTCAGTTACTAAGACCATGAGGTCAGAAACCAATGTTCTTTAACATACTCTGTCAAAACGAAAGATTATTCGGAGTTTTTATCAAGATATTCAAAGAATTGCATTCGAAAACGCTCGACATATTGGGATCGAGCTCAAATTTTTTTACGTCAAATTTCTCAAACTTGGTTGCCTATTGAGCAGACAGAGCTTTGTGTAATTCTGAGGTAACAATTCGTTAACTATTCATAGCGCAAGTCACTGTGTTTTATTGTGCACTGTAAAATAGGTTGACGTCACATCACCATTCATAACGCTTCCAACTTCGAATGGTGGAAATGGAGCTCATTTCGTCAGGCTACTTTTAATTCATGGAAAGACATTCGCTGAGCTTTGAGAGTCAAATGTCGTAGCTTGAGCTATTCATGGCGTGGTAATATTATAGTGAATATTGAATGGTAATGAATACTCTTTAGGAGCATGTTTTTTAACTCTTGTTAATTATAACTCTCGTAACCATCGAGTACAGAGTATTTCTGTATTTATCTCGAGGATTTAAGATATAAGATGCTTTAGTTTTAATACGCTTTGAGAAAAATGAGACGAAGATCCATTATCTGTTGTTGCCTTGTTTTTTTAATCAGACGGCATTTCAATGGTCCTGCCGAGCTTAGAATAGCCAGAAATTGCGCAAAAAATTCTGAATGTTGATTGTAGTTCAAGTCAAATGGACACATCTTTTGTCGGTAGTCTAAAGTTAAGGATCCCGGATCCGTAGTCCAGAAATTGTTATGTCGCTAGTTTAGTGTTTGGGATACTGGACTCGTAATCAGGGGATTGTGGCGTCGGTAGTCTAGTGTTTAAAATACCGGACTCATAATCGAGGGAATGTGGCGTTGGTAGTTTAGTGTTTGGGATACTGGACTCGTAATCGTGAGATTGTGGCGTCGGTAGTCTAGTATTTGGTATACTGCACTCGTAATCGTAAGATTGTGTCGTCGGTAGTCTAGTATTTGGTATACTGGACTCGTAATCGTAAGATTGTGTCGTCGGTAGTCTAGTATTTGGTATACTGCACTCGTAATCTTGAGATTGTGTCGTCGGTAGTCTAGTATTTGGGATACTGGACTCGTAATCGTGAGATTGTGGCGTCGGTAGTCTAGTGTTTAAAATAAAGGACTCGTAATCGTGAGATTGCAGGTTCGGAAGTTTGAGGCTCAGCATGACATTGTGTCTTTGGGAAAGGCACTCTACACGAATTTTCCACTTTGGCTTGGTGTTTTCCGGTATGGACGTTAAATTTGGAGATATCGTATCTTGAATAACCTCCTAGTGTTACAATGGGCGTTAACCTTTACAATTTCAAAGGAGAATTGATACCAAAAGAAAACAAAGAATGTCGCAAATTTCTGCTTCCACTCTTGCTTCAATCACGTTTCCAGACAACACCCTATACCTTATCAGTTGTTCATTCCATCACTCACCAACAACGACAGCTTTGTTCCTTCATTTTCAACTTAAGTGTTTTTACGCCCCCACTGACACTATTTAGATAACTGGTATATGAGGCCAGCTTCCGTGGATCACACACACACACACACACACACACACACACACACACACACACACTCACA
>NW_004797423.1:228120-230292 GCF_000002075.1 Aplysia californica
TCAGCAAGCTGTGTACTCTTTCTTTCAATCACAAATGATTATATAATAATAACAATAATAATAATAATAATAATAATAATGATGATAATAACGATAATAATAATAGAAATAATGATAATGATAATGATAAAAATGACAATAATAATCATAATAATACTGACAATAATAATCATCATCATCATCATGATCAATGATAATAGATAAATAAAAAAATAAAAAAATAAATAAACATTTGTACTCTTTAGTGTACGACGTCGCCACCACTCGCCATTCTGAAAAGTGACATATTATATTATAATGACGGGTCTTACACTGAGCCATCGCTTTGTATAGAGAGTGCCCATCGCCCGCCCAACAGCAAGCTCAAAGTGCTTTCATTCACAACCGCCCATCAACAACGGCGGCCCTATGTTCTGTCAGAGCTCCAATCACCCCGTTTCCTGCCCGACAAACTTCATTGTTTGTTCAAGGTATTTCACCTGAATGCATTGCTTCCTAGGATCTGAATATTTCATAACGAGCGGCACTCGAATGAATAAAGCAGTGTATATTTGAGTTGTAATTTCTACCAGAAATCGAAGAGAGCAACATATCCGTCTGCTATCCGGGCCGCTTTTAATAACTACAAACACCGGGGCATTTGTCATTTGCTCTCGGTCAGGTGGAAAAAAAAATTGAACCCTCTCCCCCCCAGAAAACAAAAAAATAAAAGAAACCTTGTCAAATAAACCTACAAAAAATTACATATTGGGATGACGTAAGGTCCAGATAACAAAAACGAACGCGCTTCATATAATATTTCAGGGCGTGGGTCTGTACTTGGATGGAAAGGCAAAGCAACATAAAACATATTATAAACACACCAAAAAAAATATAAAAACAAAAACAAAAACAAAAAACACACACAGAAATGCACACTCACACACACAAACAAACACACACACACACACACACACACACACACACACACACACACACACACACACACACACACACACACTCACAAACACACAGAAATGCACACACTCACATCTTTTCACCCACATACACAAACACACGCTAACTCATACGCACACACACAAATACACATACACAGTATTATATTACTGTATGATGATCTGACGCAATACGGGCTTGATGTTATGAAGTTAGCAGCAAAAACACCCGCGCCTTATTAGATGTTCCATAAACGTAAAACGAGCAAAAGTATTTTCTTTATTTATGTGAGTGTTTTTAAGCCCCCAATGATACAATTTAGGTAATTATTACCTATTACCTGTCGATTACCTGTCCTGGGCAACAACGTCATTGCACACAGGACAGGCCCATACGTGCTCAGTCCCCCCCCCTCTCCCCCCTCCAACACCAAAGCCCACAAGGTATCCATACTGATCGTTCCGGTGGCTGTCTGATTATGGCGACGTCTTTCCTTTCCAGATAATATTTAGGTAATTAAATTAGGAGACGGGTTTCAACCCTGCTTGTCAAGGCCAACCCGGGTTCTGAGGGGTACTGCATCCCAACAGGTAGACAGAGATACTCGATTAACATTCTCCCCACTCGGGAATTGAACTCTGGTCTTCTGCATGCTACCGCGATGTCGTAATAAGGTGTGGAGGCTAGATGAACAAATCAACTCCAATAGGACAGACAGCGAAGAAATGACACCCATTATTAGTGAGTGCCATACTATGGAAAGAGCTGGAATTGAAGATATCAACCCAACCATACAAAGGAGAAGATAGAGATATCTAGGACATGTTCTAAGAATGTCCAAGACAAGATTGTCCTATCAGACATGCTATTGGAAACCTACTGGAAAAAGAATATGAGGAAGACCAACTGGAAGCTCTAATATATCGGCACAACAAGGGATAATGAAATCATCCAGGGCCAGAATTTGCCGAAATTGGAGGACGTGGCCAGTGACAGACAAGCGCAACGTCGACTGCTGTCCGCCTTATTGTGTACCTGGAAGTATAGGAAGCAATTAAGTAAGTAAGTACGAAAATAAGTAAGTAAGTGAGTAAGTTATATTATGTAACAATAAATATGATCTCCACAGAGATTCCTGAATACATTAACGCCACAAAACGATTCGAGTTGAAGAATGCCCGATGTGGGATTCGAACCATCCCGTCCGCTGCATAATTTAGCATGATGTCAATTGAC
>NW_004797423.1:230398-234286 GCF_000002075.1 Aplysia californica
GTCTTTGAGCAGGCAGCGCACACAAAAGCCCGATCGTCACCAGACCAAACGTGACTTTGCGGCATATTTCTAATCATCATACACATATCAGAAACACAACACACAATAACAATATTTCTTGGTATGCTGGCCTTTCTAAGTTTCAAGTAAAGTAAATTAAAGTGAAACATTAATTTTGTATGAATAAGCAATTTCTGAAAGTGTCCCAAAACAGGGCGTCCCTCTTCAAATGCTGTCGAAGGACCAGATCATACACGTCCTCAACGAGTTAAACCGACTGTCCCATGTTATGTCCGTAACCTATTGGTTGGCTACCGGAACCGTAATCGTGAAATTGCCGATTCGGGGATTCGAGCCTCAGATCGGTCCGACTTTGTGTCCTTGGGAAATGCACTTTACACGAATTTCCCATTTGTCTCCGTCCTTTCGGAGATGGACGTTAAACTCGGAGGTCTCACCTCTTAAATAACCTAATAGTGGTGAAAGGGGCGTTCAATCAATATAGGTCCACCATTTTCACCGTGTAATGTGCGCGGACGTTGTCTCTGTACCACACACCGCTCTGTGCGGGCTGTGAGAGTAGCACAGCTGCCCCCGAATTCGAATCTTTCTCTCTCTCTGTGTGTGCTGTTAGTGCAGTGCAACAAGCATCTGTGGTGTAGCGGTTAGGCACGTCGCTGTCACACGCAACGGACTCGAGGTCGATTCCAAGGAGAGGACAAAATTGTTTAAATCAAGTATATCAGTATTTCTGCAGGGATGTTGTATCCTTCTCTGCTCCTCAGGGTTGAAAGTACGCCTCCTAAATGACCCAAATTAATTGAGACGAAGGGATTTGGGGTCTGGGGGGGGGGGGGGGGGGGCGTAAGATACTTTCATTTTTTTTTAAAGCGTTGTTCTTCCATGCGAATCTGAGAACCTGTTGAAAGCTTGCCATATGAAAGCCGATGCATCTTTTCTTCTGAAGTAAATATAACAGTCGAGCTTGTCTAATTCAGATGCTCGTTATCGAGGAAAAAGGAGAACGATGATCGTCTTAAACAGGTGGACGTCATGAACAGTGTCTTTATAATGTGATTAAAGATGCAGAAATGGTAAAGTGGAGGTGGGGGTTTACGTCGTAGGGGGTCGTTTGTGCAGATGATTAGCTTGGACAGGTGGCCTTCAGAGCAGGCCCGACTTTTCACCCTAATCACGAACGGCATTGTGTCCTGAACCCATAGCTGCAAAATTCTTGAACAGAACTGACATTGGAGAAGTGGAGAAAGATGTCATTGGCCAGTTGTTGTTTTTTTAATTAAACCTTCTTGATCTTTAATAATGGCTGCATGTGCTCAAGAAATATTTTGTCGAATTCATATTTTGTATGTTGCCCCCCCCCTCCCCCCGCGCGCCCCATAATTTAGGTACAAAAATTGCTCACAGAAGATTAGACAGGAGGAGAGGGGGAGGGACAATGAGAAGGGGAAGGGAAGGGAGGGGAGGGGAGGTGTATGGTGAGGGGGAAGAGGAGGGCGAGGTGATAGGAGGGGGAGGGGAGAGGTTTAGGAGATGAGGAATCGGGAGCGGTACTGGAGATCTCTTCAATAACATGCTTTTGTTTTCATGGTTTAGTACATTTGAACAACTGACCAACGGCATGGGTCGAGCCAAGCATATAATTGTATTCGAAAATCTCTATTTCAGAAACAAAAGTTATGAAGGTCAGGAGAAACCCTAGGAAACTCAACATCCTGACTGACGAAACACAACTTCAACAAGTAAAGGAATTCAAACATCAGGGAAGCATTTTCACCCACCATGGGCGTATGGACAAAGAGACAGAAACAAGAACTAAGAAGGCAAACGCAGTAAAACACCATCTAGAACCCTTCACAAGAATATCTCAATCGAAGATAAATCCCAGCTTATCAATAGTATCTTTATACCAACCTTAACATACCAGTGCCGAACATGGTCCCTAAACAAAGCACAAGTAAGAAAAATCAATGCATGCGAAATGAGGTGTCTCCGCTAAACCAACATTGTCACTAGAAGAGACCGCACTTCAAAGAGTCAAAAGATTCGATTATCTAACCAGGATACCCAAGAAACAACCAGCGGCAAGAGTTTACCACACCCACGAATCCGGCTTCAAATCAAGATGAAGACCAAGAAAGAACAGGCTGGAAGGGGTTAAAAGGGTCCTAGAACAACATAACATATCAATCACAGACACCATACACTTAGCACAGGACCGAAACCTGTACCTCCCCTCGACATCCCAAGGATACTAGAGGGAGGAAAAAAAATAAAATTAAGAAAAAGAAATGTAAACGATTGTACTCTTAGTTCTATTGTTCAGAAATCATAATTTCCCGACTGAAAGAGGTGTGGAGCTGGCCTACCATAGAAAAGTGCATCTTCCCTCGACGCTTAACGACAACAGAGGGTGAAAATTTTTTTTTTAAAGTAGTAAGTTCTATGGTTCAATTTGACCAAGCGTGATGCCCAAATTCCAAGTCAATATGATTAACTGCTGACTGGTGCACATGCAAGCGACAGCAGCTGTGGTGTCTTGGTGAGGAGCTTCGCTCTCACACGTAAGAGAGTTTGTTTTTAGTTTTTTAGTTTGTGTTTTACGGCACTCGCAACACAATAAGGTCATATTATAATTATATAAGTTTCGAAGATAAGAGGTGTTACAAGAGAGTAACAAATACACTAAAAAGAAGGAGCAGAGATGAGGAGGATGGATTTTTGATAGGAAAGAAGAAGCAAAGCACACAGGAGCACCCGTCAACCACCCACATAAGAGAGTTTGATTTTCGCATGGGAAGAATTTTGGAAAAACCGGTTTTTGCCCTACTATTTTCATTTTTGAATTTCTCGGAACTCATTTTCCTTCCACATCGATTCGAGTACTTAATATGTTTCTGCAATTGCCACCCCAGTTCCAAAATGATTTTAAGATGCGCGGAGGATATTTATATTCATAACCACATCAATATGGAGGTGGGAGTGGGATTTGCAGGATGACTATTTGCGTTTAGAGTTTGCAGAATAAATGTTTCTGGTAAAACCGTTTCGATAAAAGTACTTGAAGCAGTACTCTTGTTAAAAATGTGTTATAAACTCAGGGTACAAAGTTGCACATTGTTTACAGCAAAGATCGTATACAAGATCGTTCATTCCTCTCTTTGAGCCAGTTAAAAAAGTGCCCTCAAAATTCGAAGACGCCTTCTCCGAAAAAACTCAGACTTTGCGACAGAGCCTACTATGGGTGAAAAAAAAAAAAAAAAAGAAACTAACAAGCTGTGCTCTTCCTATTCTTCTTCTGGAGAAACGAAAGAGAACTTCAAAACAAAGACTGCAGCGCCATCTGAACCAATACACTTTTTTGGCTGAGTGAACTATCTTTTCATGTACGATTCTTGATATGATACTACAATTGCCACCTCTGTTCCAAAAGGATTTTAAGATGTGCGGAGGATATTTATGTTCATAACCACATCGACATGGAGGTGGAAGTAGGATTTGCAGGATGACTATTTTGTTAAACGTCACAATTAATGTCTCTGATAAAACAGTTTCCATGAAAGTCCTTGCCATAGTACTCTAGTTAAAAATTTGTTATAAACTCAGAGTACAACGTTGCACATTGGTTAAAGTCCCGTCTACTACTGTCTCAAGAGATGACAACTTAAACTGCAGAGATACAACCAACTCGGTACATCTCAGATTGTAATCACTACACCCCCACATCGGAGAGACAGAGAGAGAGAGAGAGAGAGAGAGAGACAGACAGAGACAGAGAGAGAGAGAGAGAGAGAGAGACAGAGATAGATAGATAGATAGATAGATAGATAGATAGATAGATAGATAGGTGGAGAGAGAGAGGGAGAGAGA
>NW_004797423.1:236254-244829 GCF_000002075.1 Aplysia californica
CCCCCCGAAAAAAAGCAAAAACAAAAATCCCTACGTTTATCGAAGATCAGCAGAACCCAACAACGTTTACAAGAAAGGCCTGCATGATCAGAAGGTTACGGTATGGGCAACGATGAGCTGTCAGGACATCATTGGACCTTTTTTCTGTCTCAATCAAAATCAGCAACATGTCACAGCGAGTTCTGACCAATACCTCGAAATCCTATCAAAGATCTGGAGAAGCCTGGGTCTAATTTTGTTGGGGCTGAAGAGAGACAGAGCCAGCACTTTTTAACATTGTGGGACTGCTTTATCTCATGTCTCCGGAGTAGTTCCGGGCATGGATCAGCAACCATTTTGGCAACAGGACAGTCGATCAGTCCTGGGTCTTTTTTGTTTTGCTTTTGTTTTGTTTTTGTCAAGTGTTTTACGGCGTTCGCAACTGCCTAAGGTCATATTAGCGCGCGGGACACATTAAACATTTTCAGGCGGTTGGAAGTTTTGATATTTGCGGTCGAATCCTACTCTTATAGATTTTGGACCATCAAGAAATCTTTAACGTGCGCAACATGCACACGGGACCTCCGAGATTTTTCGCTCGTTTCCGATGATACTAGGTTAAGATCTTTCCTGCCATAAGACCAGGGGTGTGGCTGAAAGACAGCCATAAGAAGGAGCCAAGGAGTAGCAGTAGAAAGGCAGCAGAAAGAGCCAGTAGCCCAGAGGAGGGGGTAAAGGAGGTGAGGAGGTGTAGGCAGAAAGTGGAGACGAAAGCAGACAACAGAACTTTGGTAGAGAGCAGTAAAGGATGTGAAAAGAGAAAATATTTGAGAAGAATATTTCCGCCTCTATCTGGGTTCGAACCTGGGACCTAATGAATGAAAGGCGAACCCCTTAACCCCTGGACCACGAGAGCCCCCCCCCCTCCCGTCGTGGGTCTGAGAGCACAACTGGACCCCGAACAGTCCGGACTTGAGTCCATTGACCTTTCACCTTTGGGGATACATGAAGGTCAAAATGTGTACGAAAACCTTCGGAAGTATTCAGGACCTGAGATAAGCCATCACGGAGGGCACGAGAGAGATTTCCCCCGAGCAGTGTCAGCGCGTCATAGTCAGGTTCAATCAGCGTGTGAGAATGTGCCTCCCTCGAAATAGGAGGCGTCTGGAATATGTCGCTTAACTTTGTTAATGGCTGCGCTGCCATATCTTATTGTAGCCTAATTAATTGCGACGTAATTAACCAGGATTGGTGTTTGCATCTGTATTCATAGCAGTTTTATTTAAAACAACAACAACAAAATAATAATAAATGACATTCATATAGCTCTCAACCGCGATTAAAATACCCAGGCTCTGAGTGCTTTACAATACAATACAATGTACAACAGCAACATGACATGTTGTGTTTTGGTACACTCACTATAGTACATTAACTTTCACTAAATCGTAATACTGGGTGCCCACAACGGCTGGATTGGGCCGATCCCCCGACTCGGTCGCCTAAAAAACTGAAAACAAACACGTTTCTTTTTTAGGCGACCGAGTGAGGCGATCGGCCCGATCACCTGATCCCATCCGTAGTGGGCACCCCGTATAAGAATAGCGATAAAAATTAAAAAGTATGACATGTTTGACTATGAGACTCCTCTTGGAAGTGGAAAAAAAAATCATAAACCGGAAGTAGTACGTGGGCAAAGTATTGGTATTGTTTTCTCAGGTTGCACGTTGAAATCAATGCATTCTACACATAAACGTTTGCTTTGAATCACACAAGCAATGTGTAAACACACCTTACACACTGTAAAAATCAGTGCTTCTTAACAGTTGGTTCATTTATTCACCTGTTTTTGTTTTTTTAATAACAAATCTGACAAATGCAGTATGTGAACGCACTGTGTGTATGATACAATCTGGAACTGTGTTTACTGTTTTTGCAAGACACGCAAATGTGTGCAGAAGAACCATCTAACGCTTGAATAAGCTTTTTTGCACTACAAGAACTGTCCAAGACAGACTAGAAGTGGCTTACCAAGGGTAACAACTCAACGTCAGAATTGGGTTATCATCAACACCCATGTTTCAAACCCGTTCCAACTAACTGTAGAGACTGCCAGGTACTTCGGACTGTCTTAAAATACCATTATTAGACGTTTGCGCCATCAGGGATTACGTTATTATCGCACTTTATGTGGAGTTATTCTAAGCCTGTTTCGTCGAAGAAATCGTCAAATTTGGGTGCAACAACATTGGCGATGGAACCAGAGACGTTGGTATACTATTTTATTCAGCAATGGTCCAGGTTTTTAATTTGTTGTATTGATGGAAGAGAAAAGTGTCTAAAAGAAGAGGCTAGAGAGTCAATGTCCGCCAAATGGACCGATTCGGTGGCAGAAGAGTGATTGTTTGAGATGGAATCTCTGCTCTTCGTCATACACGTTTGGTCACTCTTCTAAACAATCTCAGACGGCGACTGCACTACGACAAAATTCTTCGCCATGGTGTCCTGCTCTACATGGCATGGTTATGGAATTTGCTTGCAAGACAACGCCCGACCACATGCTGCTATGGTCAGTTACAACTACCCAAACGAATCATATCAATGTTCTGGACTGGCTTGGAAGATCAACGGGCCTTAACCCAACAGAACATCAGAAGATTACCTTAACTGGAGGATTAGAAACAGGCCGTATCCCCCCAAAACCTGCACCGTCATGCAACAGTAGCACCGGGACGACACATTGTTCAAGTGTCTTGACACTAGAGCAAAATTTTTTTAAGTGTAGGTTTTTACACGCTTCCGTGTACAAAATCTTGATCATTTAGGAGGCCGGCTAAAACTCAGTCAGTTTAACTACACCGTTAGTCAGGGCCATCTCGAGCTGAGAGGGATACAACTTTCTGGCAGAAAAACCGAGATAAGCGATTAAATTATTCAGCGCTCTGGTGGCACATCTAATTTTTGGCACATATGTGACCTACTAGAGTTGCAAATGCCGCAAAACTTTTACAAAAACTCAAAACAGTGTCGTGTTACATGGGCGGTGACGCAAAACGGTTCTCAAATTATGTTCGATGCACTGACAACAAAGCCTGTCCTGAAGCAGAATGCAAGAAGCCACGTATAGAAACTCAAACCAACTGATCAAAACTAGCAAACGGGTAAAGTGATACACATAGCTCTGGGTTGCAGGTGGTGCAAATTTCGAAATAATTTATTCAGATAATACATAGTGAAATAAGAGTTATTTGCGGGTGCCCAGGTGGGCTTTGTTTCCTTCTTTCCTATCACACATCTGTTGTATTTATCTCTCCTTCTACTCTTATAATATATATGTTACTTTGTAGAAATACCTCTAATCATTGGCACTACCTGAATTTAGTAAGAGATATGGTACATTGAATGCATTTTCCGAAAAAGAACCTAGATGTAATTCCACACAAGTTGGTGGTATTCACAACTGTACAGAGCACAGCTTGGTTGTATTTTATGGTTAAGTTAAACATTTTATGGTAAAAATTTAGTTTTGAAAACAGCAATTTACATTTTTGAAATAACAACCATTTACGTCTTTGAGTAAAGGTCAATCGATTTCATAAAATGTAAATATCTGTTGGGATTAACGACAGGGAACAAAGTCCTAAAAGTTTTACATTATTATTTCCTTCGTCTTTGCAAAGTCCGGACATTCTACGAGTGTGTGCTTGGCAGGGTGAGACAGGCTTACGCCCTGGGGTGTTGGGCGACACTTAGCTTTCTCCAAGAAGTTACTTGTCAACTGTCTTAGCTTAAAGTCAGACTTTTCGTTGGCTTGGTTGGTATATTATCTTGCTGGACTAGGGAGTTATTTTTCCTGGAATGGGAGCTCTTGAACTGGGGTCGTTTTGTGGAAACGTCTGTGGTATATGGACGTTCAATTCGGAGGTCCCGCCTTTTAAAAGCCTGCTATTGTTGCAAGAGGCATTAAACACACACATACTTTTTCATTCTTAGTACACGTAAGGTTATTCACATTTGTACGAAGCCATTTTTGTCATACAACGTTACGACATCACAAACTTTCCATCCCTCCGCTCCAGTATAACATTTTTTGCTTATGTGAGGCAGCGTGGTGAAATCAGGCTCTCGTCAATTTTTGGGCAGGTAGAGTTATTGGTATCATCTTAAAGCTTGGTCAGTTGTCTTTATTTGGAAGAAAAGAATATCAATTTATCTTGAATACAAGTCGAGATATTTGTGAATGAAGGAGGTGGGGGTCACCTGTTTTCAGGGGTAAAATGAGTGAGAAAATGGCTTCCAAAGATTAGTTATTTCCTTAGCTTTAGAGTCCGTGGTAACTGAAAATTTAAATTTTTTTGTGCCTTTAATTAACGTTTTTCAGAAAAATCCACACAGAGATGAGTTCTTTAATGGGCATGAAAGGTGTTGAGGCAAAAAACTAAAAATTTGGTGAAAATTCAAAGACCTGTGGAAAAATGCAAGTTTGTTCACTTTGATTATTTTTACGAGAGCCTGATTCCACCATGCTGCCTCACATATAATTACCACCAAACTGTGCACAGATCAATGGTCCATGCAATAAACTTACAGTTTTGTTATAGACAACGTATCTTGTCTGTGGTTTTTGTACGTTTTGTTTTTTTACTTACGACTAAAAAAAATAAACCAACAACACCCCACCCCATCCCTCAAAAAAAAAAACCCGGTAAAAAGCTAAGCGATGTAATGCGTACGTCAGCTAAACTGATGAGCTATATACTGTGAGGTAGGCAAGCTGAGAGAGAGACGGGGTAAGCGATAATTATATCTATCTATCTATCTATCTATCTATCTATCTATCTATCTATCTATCTATCTATCTATCTATCTATCTATCTATCTATCTATCTATCTATCTATCTATCTGTCTGTCTATCTATCTATCTATCTATCTATCTATCTATCTATCTATCTATCTATCTATCTATCTCTCTTTCTCACTCTCTCTCTCCAATATATATATATATATATATATATATATATACATATATATATATATATATATATATATATATATATATATATATATATATATATATATATATATATATATATATATATATTGCATATTATACAATCAGACCAGCGACTGCGTTGTACTGACCTCATCTAGATCAGAATACAGGACGTGGCATCGTGTGCTCAAAGTCTGTCAAACACAACAGTACCAGCTTGGATCTATGAGCGGATATTGTAAGCAGGAAAGCGGGTAGCAAGGACTGTGTGGGGTGGAATATTGACCACAGTATGCGTCATTTCACATTCTTCTTCCCTCGGAGAGCGGAACCCATATTCAGTTTTGCAACAACATTAACCTATTTCTGGGAATCCCTCCTTCCGAGTTATTAAAAGAAGCACGAGAGAAAATGAACCGCGAGGAAATTCTTTGATTGAGGGAGACAAGATTGGCACTCTCTTTGTTGCTCCATTATTACACATAGAAAAAGAGCGGGCGAGGCAAAGAATGCTGGGTGGACGCTATTGTACTAAGCACGAGGAGTCTCTAAGACCGGCTTAAATATTGGGTAGCTGAGATGAGCTGGTCCATGGTGGGAGTGCAATAAAGTAAGAAACAAGCAAACAAAAAATATAAAAACCAACAACTGCAACAACAACGTCAACAATAACAAAAACAAAAACAGCAACAGCATCGAAAACAACAACAACAATAACAAAAACAACAACAATAGCAACTGCAACAACAACAACAACAACATCAACCATAACAACAAAAGCAACTACAAAAGCAACAAAAACGAAGAAGGAGAAGAAAAAGAAGGAGAAGAAAAATATGACAGATTATATCACCTCAGCTCCAATTAAAGAACACAGGCTCTGAACACTTTAAACTTACAACACAAACAGTACTTTGTTCTCACAAAAATTTCCTCTCTCCCTCTCTCTCTCTCTCTCTCTTTCTCTCTCTCTCTCTCTCTCTCTCTCTCTTTCTCTCTCTCTTTGTCTCTGTCTGTTTATCTGTCTGTGTGTCTGTCTGTGTGTCTCTCTGTCTGTCTGTGTATCTCTCTCTTTGTATGCGTTTGGCTTTGTGTTTGTGTGTGTGTGTGTGTGCGCGCGCGCACGCGCGCGTGCGTGTGCGTACCTGTTCGTATGTGTGTGCCTGAGCGTGCATGTATGTTTGCATATTTAATTAATCTAAAAAATAAATGAGGTAAGCTGACATTTGAATGAATGAAGATATGCATGCTCTCCCTTAAACTGGAGGGTGAAACATTCCTTATTTTGGGGCGTGATACAAATCTATTTTTACCCATTTGTTAATATTTCATAAATGGTATATGTAATTCAATTTTCTTTTGTCAGATGATGACTTCCACTCTAAGAAGTCGGGTGGTTGGCAGGTGCTCTGGTGTGGTTTGCTTCTTCTTTCCCTTCAAACATCCATCTTCCTTTTCTCCCCTCTTTATTTTCTTTCTTTCTTTTGTTCTTTCTTTCTTTCTTTCTTTCTTTCTTTCTTTCTTTCTTTCTTCATTTTTTTTATGTTTGTCTCCATAACTCTCTTGTAACACCTCTAATCTCGTGCACCTATACTCATATGACCTTATTACGTTGCAAGTGCCCGTAAAAAATCTTATTGAAACAAAAGGAGTCAGCATGCCTACTCACTTGTTGCACTTCTTTTTCCACTTTGGTCATGTATGAATATCTGGTTACCTGTTCTTTAGTCTATCTTCACATTGTGTTAACTCTTCATTTTTTAAATTTAAATTTCAGCGGGTAATGCGGGGTGATGAGTCCAAATTTATGTTGTCACTGGTATAAGGCAAAATTCCATATTATTAATTCAATCAGAATGTTCTAACAAGCCTCAATCAAGTCACCAGCATAGTCAATGAACACACACACACACAAACACACACACACACACACACACACACACACACACACACACACACACACACAAGACACAACACACACACACATACACACACACACACACACACACACACACACACATACACACAATTCCAGCCTTCAGCAGTATCTAGTACCCTGACACACGATATTTCGCAGGGAATACCTGATTTGGCACCTTCTGATATTTATTCTGTCCTCACTGATGTCTCCAACTGTTCTGCTATACACGCACTCCCCTACTAGCGTCAATATAATAGTTTCGACCCACCCTGTACAAACGCGTTGCTTGAAAACTATCTGTTTTATACTGAAAGGGATAATATATTAATATTTTAAACTAAACCTGCGGCAACAAAGTAGGAAATAGGCCTACGACTAAAGAGCTTTTTTTTTGGGGGGGGGGGGGGGGGGGGTAAGAAGTGTTTTACATTGCTCGCAACTGTATAATGTCATATGGAACACACCAACAATTTTCAGTTGGTACGAAATTTTGAATTTTGCACGGGTGGCGGTCGAAGCCTACTCTAATCGATTTGGACCACATAGAGATCTTTAACGTGCGCAACTTGTACACATGGCCTCCGAGAAGGCTAAGTGTACATCTTACATGCCATAAGATCAGGGGTGTGGCTGAAAGACAGTAGTAAGAAAGTAGCCAAGGAGAAGCAATAGAAAGGGGGCAGAAAGAGTCAGGAGCCCAGAGAGGTAACGGGATGGGGGCATTAATATGTAGAGCGCAGAAATGCACTATATAAATGCAATTATTATTTATGATTATTGATAAAACGGTGCTTTGTTACGGATGAAATATATATTTCTAATGTATACATATATTATAAGCAAAATCCTTCCCTCCCCCCCCCCCCCCCCCCAGTGTTGCGCTGTGTAGCTGTGATGTGATTCTGTCTGCTCGTACCAACAACGTCTCAAGTCTTTGTCAGTCCCCTCTTGTTAACTATCAAGAACGATTGATTGGGAGACTGAGTGAGTGCTCAAACTACAGGGTGATCCAAAAAAACAACAACAACAGTACAACTTTGTTTTTAAATATCTCGCACACAATTTGTTCATATACTAGAATCTTGCAATTTGGAACAGATATAATTCATTCAAAAGGAATTTGTTTGACATGAAATTCACAAAGAAGTAACATATTTTCGAAACCGGAAATGGCTTTTATAAAAACAACCTGCATTCGATTGCCTTTCATGAATATCCTTGAACTGCATACTTTCCTTATAAGACAATCAAGGTGAAAAAGTGAAAGAATTGATGTACTCTCTAACCCTGTTCGATAATTATAATAAAATGAAATCTATGTATTTGTACATTTTTTCGCTACCATCCTTACGATTTTGATAATTTAGGAGGAGGGCTTCCGACCCTGACTGTCAGTGTCTTTGAGGGATACAACATCACAGCAGAAAAGCCGAGTTACCGGATACAAAAATTCAACACACTTAGGATTCGAACTCGTGTTTACTGCAAAGTGCCTAACCGCTACACCACAGATACTGGCACTCTGAACGTGTCACAGACTGTACTTGCTTACAATCTTTTCTAAAACTTTCCACTTCTCCGACACCGGTGAAATGAATCTTAAATAAATAAACAAATAAATAAATAAATAAACACATGAATGAATGAATGAATAGATGAATAACTATAAATAAATAAAATA
>NW_004797423.1:246483-248469 GCF_000002075.1 Aplysia californica
GTGCGCGTGTGTGAGGGAGAGAGAAAAAGAGAGAGAGAGTGAGAGAGAGAGAGAGAGGAAGAAAGAATGACAGAGAAACACACACATAGATAGATAGATAGATATATAGATAGATAGATAGATAGATAGATAGAACAAAAGAAAGAGAGAGAGAGAGAGAGAGAGAGAGAGAGAGAGAGAGAGGAAAGAAAGAAAGAGAGAGAGAGATAAAGAGATAGTTATAACGACCCAAGTGCCGCTGTGCAGTGTCTGTATCTTCGATTTCACAAAGATCCTTTAGTTAACTCATTGAGTTCTCGCTTTCTAGTCATCCGACAACCATTCAAGACGAGCTGTTCTGGGACACGTGGAAAAAAAAGAACCATGGCTTCATTACATTCATACAGTTTTGTTAACGTTTTGCTTTATATGAATCTTATAACCGCATACAACAGCATGTGCACTATGAAATATAACACCTTGTGTATGGTGATTTGAAATGTGAGGCAACATTCCCCTTTGGTTAGCTACTGGTCGAATATGTGCAAGCTACGTCTGAAAAGAGTTAAGAAATCACCCTAGAGCAGAGCAGTTTTTGGGCACCAAATCTGTTATTTAGCGCCACCCGCAAAACTCTCATGGGAGATAGAGAGAAAGTAATCAAGATGATGAGACGGAGAGGGGGGGGGCGTGGGGGTATTATTTTCAGCACGAGAGGTTCCAGCTTGCATTGATTTGTAGCGCCGTTTAAATTCGTTTTTATGATCTTGCGATAGTTTTTTTCTTCGTCTAAAGCAGTGCTTGATAACGTGGGCGATATCGCCCATAGTGGACAGTTTGGTAATCTTGGTGGGCGGTGGGGATTTCCCGCGGAGTGACAAGTGTTCTTTAATGTCCCGCTTGGGATTATGTTATGTAGGTGGGTGGTCCGAAAATGCTAGTCCCCTAGAGCTGGTAATAGTGGGCGCTGGCTTTAAACAAGCTCGGGTGGCTCTAACAGGCAAGATTGGTTCCCAAGTGGGTGACATTTGTATCAAGTATCCTGGTCATTCTGCTGATTTGTTGTAACCCTCTCAGCTCCCTCTCAGCTCTCTCTCAGCCGGGGTTAGTCCTGACAGGCAGAACCAAAGCCCGTTTTCAAAATAATAATCTACAATTGTGTCGATGGAGATGTAAAAATATTATGTACAAAAAAACAAAAACACTTGACCTTAATTAACTCAGAGCTGTGAGGACTCCTTTCTTTATTGTGCGCTGTGCTCAGAAATGCTTGAATGCACGTGCGTGTAATGTAACACATTCGTGAGTAGCCTGACCACACCACGACGACCACCTGTGTGTGTGGCGTAGCGGTCAGCCGCCCCTCTGCCGCACACAGGAGACCCGAGTTCGGTTCCCAAGTGGGTAAAATTTGTATCAAGTATCTCGCTTTTTCTGAATGGGTTAGTTGTAACCCCTTCAGCCCAGGTTGACCCTGACAGGCGAAATCAAAGCCCGTTTCCTAAATGATCGGAACTGTGTTTGGAGGCGGGGGGTGTAAAATCATAATAATATACATTAAAACAAAAACTATGTAACCTTCATCCTCACAGAGGACTCTTTCATTATTGCGGGCTGTGCTCAGGAATGCTTGAATGCACGTGCGTGTAATGTAGCACATCCGTGAGTGGCCAGACCACACCACGACCGATCTGCCTGGCTGCCAACTACGTGCACTCGAGATTAACCCTCTCCTACCCACAGCAAGAAATATCGACTATATGACAGTTATGATTCTTTACGCTTTTGTGTGTAAGGGCAATATAAATGAAACGTTTGAA
Source organism: Aplysia californica (assembly GCF_000002075.1). NCBI lineage: Eukaryota > Metazoa > Mollusca > Gastropoda > Aplysiida > Aplysiidae > Aplysia > Aplysia californica. The sequence goes on from NW_004797423.1 coordinate 248,283, forward strand.
GTCAGTTTAGTTTAAAGATTTAGCAATAATATTAGACAGTATTTATACTGAACATTTCTCTTTTCTAAAAATGCTTAAAGAGCATTTGATTCATAGAGATATCACACTTTTAAATTATTGTACAGATGTGTAGCATAATATGATATTTTGTGTATATGGTACAACTCATTGGATTATATAACATAAT
>NW_004797423.1:248628-249888 GCF_000002075.1 Aplysia californica
AAGAGTTGTTTATATTGTTTTGGCTGCTGCTTTTGCTAGACAATACCGTTCATTGCCAATTTTTTAAAAGCTGCTAATAGCTACTCTTACTGAGTTGGGTAATTGTGATACCCTTAATTTTTAACACACTTATTTTTGAACGAATGGTGGTAATATTGATGTCAATTAGCAGTTCCAGGAGATTTCTAATAACCTTGTTGTGGCAGTCTGCCTTGTCATCGTTTATCTTGTCATTCATGTTTTTAAGTATTGGATACATTGCTCAATGGAGTCGACAAAAATGGCGTTTGATCGATATCAATAGACTTATAGATTTGAGCGTCATCTGCTTCAAGATGGTAATTCATGGCATAATATTGTCTTACAACTTCAGAAATGTGGCTGGGCACATGCTGTATTGTAAATAAAACCGGTCCAAAAACTAATACTTGAGGAAAATCAAATAAGAACAGTACACTATTTGAGCACGTGTTTCCAACCACACTTCTTGTGTTCATTAAGATATAACTCAAACAAAATAAAAACAACAAACAAACAAATAGCAGTAGAGTAACATAAGTTAATAAATGTGATAAAAATCTGGTCGCCATGGTTCAGAAAATATGAACCGAGGGGCATCAGAGAGTTAAGACCCCCCGGAGCGGTGCCACTGACTGAAGTGTCTTTAGGCCATTCCCAAAGGGGCGAAATTTCTCGTTCAAGCACAGTAGAATTGTAAATGGGCTGATTCATCATGTCAGGCTCATAACTCGAATTTTCCTATACTTCTTTTGTATGTTTGTCATACTCTTGTGACCCGCTATTTCTGGGATGCCTTGATAGTCGAAGCAGACCTTGTGATGTTGAAGCAAGAGAGGTGAGCAGAGTAAGTCTGATTCCCTGTAAGGACTTCTCTGTTGACACCCACCCCTTGGCGCTCATATGACCTTATGCAGTTGTGAGCGCCGTAAACCCTCTTCTAAAAAAAAAGAGAGTTAAGTGTAGAAGAAGGCAGCGGACAACGCACTGTCATCAACAGACTTGTACAATGTTAACTAACATCAGTCGCCAAGTTGTGCTCCTTTTTTAAGGAAACCAAGAATGTTTCTGAGTGTTCTAGAAGGATCTGCTGGAGTAATAATAAGGTGTAAAGTGACAAAGGTTGCTCATGAACAAGGATTTGCACTATACCTATGCAATTTGTTATTATCATCATCATTATTATCATTTCTTCTTCTTCTTCTTCTTCTTCTTCTTCTTCTTCTTCTTCTTCTTCTTCTT
>NW_004797423.1:250424-251796 GCF_000002075.1 Aplysia californica
TTTTATTTTTATTATTATTATTACTATTATTAGTATCGTCCTCAAAGAATTAACCCAGAATCTCCGGGTAGCCAGCTCCGCCGGGTTACAGCTTCCCTCAGTTGTTTACAGTCAAGACAAAAATTTTTTTACGAGGCCTCAACAAATTATTCACCTTAACTATGATCAAACTGAATACAACTTGAATCATTCATTTCTCCTGAGTGTGGTGTTCATTTTGTGTGTGAAGAAGTTATATAGGAGTGGAGTGACAAGGGGTTTTGTCACACATCCCCCCCCTCCCTCCCAATCAGGACTGTGCTCCTGACTTAAGTTGTCTTTAGGCCATTTCCAACTGGGGGGGGGGGGGTATTAACATGTTCTTATGCACAGTATAATAATAAATGGGCTGATTTCTCAATGTCATTTTTATACTGTACCGGAACAACATAGGGGAATTGCTGCTTTTTCTTTCCTCATCCTTACTATCGTCATTTTTCCTTTACTTCTTTTGTATGTTTGTCACTCTCTTGTAAACTGCTATTTCCGGGGTGCCTTGATAGTTGAAGCCGTCTCTGGTAGAAGCAGACTTTGTGCTGTTGAGGCAGGAGAGGTAAACAGAATAAGCCTGATTCCCCGTTTGGACTTCTTTTTTGACATCCACCCCTTGGCGCTCATATGACCGTAAGCAGATGTGAGCTCCGTTAAACCTTACTAAAACTAGACTCTAAACCGGGTATTTTGTGAGTGGGGCTGAAAACTTGGATGACAAATCTTTGTGAAAATATAAAGGAGGAAAAACTCTCCGTACGTTAAGAGTTAATGAAGGTGCTTATGTGTCTATCCTATGTCCGGGCTAACGTGAGGCACATCGACCAAGTCGACGGATCACGCTACTGACAAAAGTCGTCTCGTTTCAAGGAACGAGGGTGGAATCATCATCATCATCATCATCATCATCATCATCATCATCATCATCATCATCATCATCATCATCATCATCATCATCATCATCATCAGAGATTCCCCATTGGTTGTGGTTGTCTTCTTTGAGAACGGTACTCCGCACCGTGCCACATTGAGTTCTGCAACTATCACTTGTCGCTAGGACCAGGTTGAGCTAGCGAGACTGCGGTCGGACCATCATTGGAGCTTGAGATGGTATAAGAACATATGTTTGAATGTCCAGGAACAATGGCAATTGGAATGGAGTTATTTGGACTAGTGGAGGGGCCTCCAAGTGGAGAAGCATATTGACAATTGAGCCGAAAAAGAACCTCGCTCTCTCACTCGAAGATTTCTTCGTGGAGTCCCTCAGGCCCATTAAGGAAACAAAAAAAATCATCATCATCATCATCATCATCATCATCATCATCATCATCATCATCATCAT
>NW_004797423.1:252818-255208 GCF_000002075.1 Aplysia californica
GCACGCACACACACACACACACACATACACACACACACACACACATACGCACATACCCATATACACAAACACACACACACACATACACACACACACACACACACACACACACACACACACACACACACACACACACACACGTATGTGCGTGTGTGTGTGTGTGTGTGTGTGTGCGTGTGTGTGTGTGTATGTTATTGTGCGTGCGTGTGTGTGTGTGCGTGTCTTTCTCTCCGTGACGTTATTGGCATATGAATAGGCTTGGACATCCCAATTTGTCTACATATTCGTTCACTTTGATGAGAGTAACCTACCTAAAGGTGAGGATGATTCAAAGTCCAGACCCTTCTTTGATTTTTGTCCCCCTGTGCTAGTCTTAGAGTTAAACGTTCTAGATCTAGCTTTAATAAGAGTTTTACAGCATTTGCAACACAAATAGGTCATAATAGTTGATGAGGACTACAGCCGTAACTAGACAGAGACACACGAAAGACCGAGGAGAGATACGAGGACATAATAAGGACATGTTTGGTAGGAAAAAAGGAGAAAACCATCCCAGAGCATCCGACAGCCACCTATTAGTGTTAAATGATTTTCCACAAGTCGGGGTATATTTCAGGACATCATCATCAACCTCATTGTTAACAGCAAAAAGACAAAAAATCGTTGGAGGCCGTGTTGAATTTCAGAGACATTTATACGTTCAACGTTTCGCTGCTTAAGGCTTCGTCAGGAACATTTCCATCATCATCATCAGGGTATAGGTCATGAACAAACACTTTCCACCTTTCTCTATCCTGTATCAGCCTCTTATGATATTATTCCATGTCTTCCCACTTTTCCGTACATCATCTTCAGTGACTCTTCTCCAGGTTCCACGAGGCCTTCCCCTTGATCTCTTACCCTGCAGATTCCAATCCAGCACTTTCTTTCTTATGAAGCTGCCTAGCTTCCTGAGAATATATCCAATCCATCACCACCGCCTTCTTCCTACCTTATCTCCGACTGTACCCTATCTAGTTTTCCTAAACCTGAACACTTCCCCACCGGTGACCTATCCGATCTCGAGTCAATATCTCAAACACTAATTGTTCAAAAAAACCTGGATCCCTGTGCATGTCTGTCTTTGATATAATCGGGACGTATTGCAGTAGGCATTATCTAGCAATCATCCCTCGCCCCCTTTTCCCCCATGTTCACCGTTTCTCCCTTTCTCCCGTTCTCCCTTTCTGCATTGGGGCATTAGCCGTTAATTAACAATCATACTACCACCCACTTCTCACCTCCTTAGATACAGTGGACGGCAACTGAGAGTTGCTGTTGAAAAGGCTTACCAAAGGCGTCACATTAGTGTTCACGATTTTTCACAGTTGGCATCTCCCCCGTCATCCAGCAGTGTCGTATGTCAACATTTCTTAGTTTTAAAAATGAAAATCAAGCACGTTGTAGAGTTTTGTAAGGCGCATCGAGTGGTCCTTATCTTGTTCCTCTTCTTTAAAAAAAATGATGGATTTAGACGAATTAAACATTAATTAATTCGTATTTAGGGGTTGACCAGAGGGAAATAATATATACTTTTTTTTTTTTTTTTGCTTCTCCTGAAAGACTCGCATTTTGAGTTACGACAATGATGAATGACAGCGGCTGTATGACGTGGGCTGTTAAGTTAATTAGTCGACCTCAATGGAACTCAACAGTCAGTCGCCACACCCACTTCTGGTCATTTCGCGAGTGGAATGCAAGTCTGTCCCATCTGCAAAAGGAAATTGTTTTGAGAAATCGAGTTGTAACTTGGGATTTGTAAATGTAACGATTAAGAAATGTTTGCTGTTGCTGACTTTCCGTACCCCTAAGGGAGATACAACAATTTCCAAATGAAAGTGAAGGTTGCTTACTTAAAAAAAAATTAATACAGCATTCGGACTTGTCAGTCTAAAGAGAATTAAAAGGGTCGAATTTTGCAGAAACTATGTTTTTGCTTTCCACTCGCGATTTGTGGTCCGGATGCTGAGCTACCACAACCCTGATGGAGCGGATATATGGTGTAAGAGAGGGATGGGGAGGATAGGGGAGGGGGGAGAGGGGAGGGCAGGGGAGAGGAAAGGAGTGAAAGAGGTGGAGAGCAGACGTGTGTGTAGAATCAGAGAGGGGGTGGGAGGGGAGGCGAAGCGAGAGAGGAAGTAAGGGTGGTAAGGGAGGGGAAGGGATGGAGAGCGGACGTGTAGAAGGAGAGATGGGAGGGGAGGGTTGGGGGAGGGAGGGCTTGGGAGATGAGGGGCGTGGGCAGGAGGTGAAAGCTTGGGGGTAAGGGGAGGGGAATGGGGAAGAGGAGACGTGTATGTAGAATCAGAGATGGGGTGGGAGGGGAGTGGTGGGGTAGGGTTAGGGGGGGA
>NW_004797423.1:255451-256739 GCF_000002075.1 Aplysia californica
CCCCCCCCCTTTTTGTTCTATTTGTTTTAAACCAATCAGTGCTCTAGGCTGGATCTACATCCTTGCGACCCGTCACCCTCTGGCTGCGCCAGTGAAGAGACAGACAGCGGGAACGGTTTATGCTCGTCACACCGCTTGCGGTAGTGTCTGCTGGGAGCAAGCAAAATCTTTGCACCAAAGTTATTTTTGTCACTGTAGAGTGTAGAGAAATCTAGGCATCGTTCGTCCCGCACAAGAAAAAAGCTGCATGAAACTGTTCTTCGCAGCACCAATTTGGTGTAAGCTAAATATTTTATCTGAGTTTCCGCGAGCCTATCTAGCCTACTACACTTACTAGTAGAGTCTACACCTCTACGGAAACTCAATGAAGAATGGGTATCGAAACTGACTGTTGTCTCCCTCTATTGTGTATTAAGTCCTGGTGCTGCACGAAGTTATTAGAATTAAATTTTCTCAGATTGTGAGCATAATGAGTTGTAGATCTAAGTAACATTTCACTTTATTACAACTTTTATGCGGTTTCATTTAGAAACAGATGTAAATATCGATAGATGTAGATTGCGGGATATCCCGTAGATTCTAATTGACTTTCTCTAGAAATCTTAATGTAGCTACTAAGCCTGTTGCCCATTTAGATCTAGCTCACTTTCCAATTATGCACCACCTTGTCTGCAATCCACGCGACGCCACTGCCGCAGATTCTAATTGACTTTCTCTATAAATCTTAATAGTAGCTACTAAGCCTATTGCCCATTTAGATCTGGCCCATTTTCCAATTATGCACCACCTTGTCTGCAATCCACGCGATGCCACTACAGAGGAGGATAGAAGTGGGGCAGGGAGAGGTGGGGAGGTTTGCAGAGGGGAGAAAAGGGGAAGCGAGAGGAGGGGAGTGGAAAGGAGGGGCCGTTCTAACTAAGTGACTTGTCCAAAACCCTGAGACTTAAAAGTCATGACTCTGGTAACGCAATACCCCGGACATTTCGCAATGCCGTGCAGACCTCTTTGTTAGCTGTTTGAATCCTTCGGTCTTCACCTACTCTCCCTCCCTCTCTCTCTTTCCTTTCTCCCTACCTCCCTTTCATGCCATACTCCCGCCCTCCCCTTTCCCTCTTACTCTTTCAAACTCCCTCCCTCTCCTCCCCACTCCAAACCAACATCTACCCCCCCCCTTTTACACACATACAAATTTCACTGTTTGTCTGTCTGTCTATCTGTCTGTCTGTCTGTCTGTCTGTCTGTCTGTCTGTCTGTCTGTCTGTCTATCTGTCTGTCTGTCTGTCTGGCT
>NW_004797423.1:258152-260513 GCF_000002075.1 Aplysia californica
TCTCTCTCTCTCTCTCTCTCTCTCTCTCTCTCTCTGATAATCAAATGGCGCACGTGACCTCTAAAAACACAAGGTGTTCAAGTGTGAACATGAGGTGAAGGGCTACAGCCCACAGGTGAAGCATACGCTGAGTGACAAGTGTATTGATAACACAATGACACGTTCTGGATATGTTCAAAAGCGTAGATCATCAAGTGCTGCAATCTATAAGTACCTTTGTTAATTAAGCTTTCAACAAAATCACGATCGCGAACTGTTTATTACAGGCAACTAATATTGTCTGTCAGCTATTTAGAAGTACTATGTCCCAATTACAGTCTCTTCAATTTTGTGGGATCGATTGCATGTGCTAAAGAAATGTGTTGTCGAAACTCAAAAAATAAATGTTGAAAAGAAACTTCCCCTCCTCCTGACAACAAAAAATAATGATAAAGAAAGAGATGCAATAATGTTTATGCATTTGTTAAAAGCACGAATAAATAGTTGTTTTAGAACTCTGTGGACTTAAAAATATAATAGATAATAGATGGCATTAGTATAGCGCAAATCCTTGTTTAACAGCAAGCTATATGTGCTTCACCATCTATACTATTTGCCCCGCTCGACCTGAGAGCATTCTGACACAACCTCAACTTCCTGGGAAGCATACAGTGCAAGTGGCCATTTATATGCGTTAAAACATTAACATACTGAAAATATCTTTTGCCGTCTATGGCCGGGTACCTATTCCTACCTAGAGGTGGACAAAATCTGGATAATCTATCCGGGTAACCGGATAATTATAAATGACACATTGTCCGAATGCAGACTCTTAACCCCCTTTCCTGACCTGCTTGCCGAAGTGGATGCATCCATTTGTTGAAGTGATGCTAACCCGTTTGTCAAAGTGGTCCTAACCCATTTGCCGAAGCGGTTCATATCATCGTATTATTTGCAGTTGAGGTGCACTAACATATTATTCGGATTTTGCTAAAGCGACTTATTGCCCAGCTCTATTCCCACCTGGGTGAAGAAAGGAAAATTCGTGTAATGTGCCTTGCCCAAGGACACAATGTCGGGCTCGCGGCTCGAAACCCGAACCCGTAACCTCACGATTACCAGTCCAGTAGCCTAACCACTAAGCCACCGACGTCACTCAGTCTGATCGATTGAACATTTTACCGACAAAATGGTATAATGATCAGACAAACTAAGCTATTTGTGAAAGTCATAAGAATATGTGGAAAGAAGGATAGTGATGGCGGAGCTAGCTGTCTAACGCATATTGAAAGTACACACGGTGTCAGAAGTATTTCATCTCCTCTCAGATATCAATTTGCCACTTTTTCAGAAACATTTTCGTTGAGATCTTTAATGATGTAGCGGGCACATGTTCCAACAGCAGCAGACCAAATGACAATGGCACGTTCTTAATCATCTTGATATAAGTATTCATGTGACCACACGTCATCAGAATACCTTTGAGTTACAATCAGAATACTGAGTATACACCAAGCTTAACATTATTATCGTTTATATTAATGTTCATCTATATTGTGCATGTGACTGTAAGCCTGCGAGTCTGTGCATGTTTGTGTGTGTGTGTGTGTGTGTGTGTGTGTGTGTGTGTGTGTGTGTGTGTGTGCGTGAGTGTGTCTGTGTGTGTGTGTGTACGTGGTGAAACACCAAACCAATGTGCCAGGATCTGGACAATAAAGACGTATCTTATACTATCTGATCTTATGAAAGGTCACGTTCCAGTACAATTTAAACAACCACACACAAACCACACACAAACCACACACAAACCACACACAAACCACACACAAACCACACACAAATAGTTGCGTATAAAAAAGCCTACATTTTCGTTGCCCTCCTTTTTAATTTGAGATAAAGAAAAATGATTTTAAAATCTGTATCAATAACGAAGTTGTGCTTCCTTTTTTTCAAAGAGCCACAAACACAGGTGATACGTTTCCAATCGTCGACGAATGTGCATTTTTGAATGAGTTAAAAAGTTAACAGCGGTTTTGTTGATCGGTCATACGTGCACACTCAGTGCATTAATAAACAACGATGTTGTTGTTCGGTCGAATGTGCAACCTGAGTGAGTTAACAATTATTTATTATACATCGATGTTTTTGTTCAGTCGCATGTTGACATTCACCGAGTTAACAATACACATTTACACACACAAACACAAACAGACAGACAGACAGACAGACAGACAGACAGACAGACAGACAGACACACACAGACACATACGTACACACACGCTCATATACACACACACACACACACACACACACAAACACACACAAACACACACATACACACACGCACACACACACACACACACACTGAGAGAGAGAGACAGA
>NW_004797423.1:261969-263025 GCF_000002075.1 Aplysia californica
GGGGAGCAATTTCTTTCTTCTTACCTACTAGAACTGCTCTACTTTTAGTGCTATTTTTACTTTATTATTCTGTCATAACCTGTAGGTACGGTTGTTGAAAACATGAGGTGGGACAAAAAATATGTTGTCTATTCTGATAGATACACGGTTAGACTGGGACCTCGACGATATATGACTCAGATGTACCCGTCCTATATATGTTTTTCCTATTTTTGAGTCTTTTTTTATTTTAGAAAAATAATGTTCCGTGTCTCGTGTCAGATAATATAGTTATCAGGTAGTTATCAGATCACATGATCTATCTCCGAGAGAAAATATAAACGCCATGGAGAGTGTCCAGCGTCGTCTTTGGGTTCCTGCTGTACCAAGGAATCGTGCAGACGTCCTGTTGTGTACCAGTGTGCAAGATGCGTGTCCTCCTGTGTCTGTCGCTGCTGCTTGCAGTCTCCACTCTTGGCGTGTCCGCCAGGAAGAACTGGGCGCTGCTCATTGCCGGCTCTGCTTCTTATATGAACTACCGTCACCAGGCTGATATCTGCCATGCCTATCAGGTAAATATTCAGGGTGTTTCTACTGACCTAAAATCCAGCTTTTTCCGAACATCACAACCTTGAAACTACATAATATTTTAAAAAACCAAGCTGTGAGAATCGTGTTTAAAATGGGGAAAGAAAGACTATCCACTTTCTCCCAACATATAAAAAATGCTTACAAGATTGCTATCCTTTGCCATAAGATGTGTTTACAATAAATCACCCTCGTATTTAATCAAGGGATCTGGAGATTAGTTTCTCATGAAAACACCTCGGACAGGAGGTCAAACGCATGCTGGAAAGTCCTTTTCTCATATTGCTGCATCTATACAGAACTCTTTCTCATTACATTGGGGGGATACAGAGTCGGAAGCCCTGCTCTAATGACCATCTGTTTAAGACAATCAACCAATACTTACGACCATTCCCACCCATCTCCTATTTTTGCATTATTTGAAAGAAGAAGAAGAATTTATCTATTATTATTGTTAGTAGTAGTAGTAGTAGTAGTAGTAGTAGTAGT
>NW_004797423.1:264678-266844 GCF_000002075.1 Aplysia californica
TCTTCTTCTTCTTCTTCTTCTTCTTCTTCTTCTTCTTCTTCTTCTTCTTCTTCTTCTTCTTCTTCTTCTTCTTCTTCTTCTTCTTCTTCTATGCATTGTCTGTCCTCTGCAGGCTGTAGCCCTCCAACAATGACCTCCACTGTGTTCTATCTGCTGGTCTCCATATCCGGGATGAATTCATCACCTCTCTGATGTAAATTTTCCACTTTTTCAGGTCTTCATCTAGATCGTTTACCTGATTTTTGTCTCCATTCAGTGCAACATTTTGTCATTTAATTTATAGGCGCATTTCCTTTTCGGTCAGGATATAAATTTGAGGATATCTTCGACTTCTGTGTGTTTTAATTGTTCTCTTGTTCATTAACCCAGCATTTTCCTTTCTACTGCTCTCGGTGCTACCCTAAATTTCACTAGGATAATTCTGGTAATTGGCCAGGTGTGACGTATACTAGAAACCAATATTGGGAAAGGGTCTTAAATGATCTCAACATTCTCATTCACCATTGTGACCATTTCTTTTCAACCTACCAACGACTTTTGTAACGTATATTTTAGCCTTTATCGTGAGCGTCAACTCATTTCACGTATTTAATCAACACGTCAAGCTTAGGTTATCAGTGGCCTGTGCAATATGTAAAGTTCCTGCAGTAAGCGACTGTTCACCTCTCCCCCAATCTCCACCTACCACAAAGTCCGGCAGTCCGTTTGGGCACCACTGTAGAATTTACAACCAGCTACAGCTTCTTCAACTGCTCACGGTTCTCAGCTGGTTCTTAACTGGTTCTCAGCTTTCAACTGGGTGATTTTGCAGCCACGACCAGAACCCTCTTAGATGTTGCGTTCCCACTGTTTATTCTGTCTGACTCTTCGGCTCCTTCCTTGTGATGTACAGTCTTGGCCAATCCCACTCTTTGATGTTCCCATCCCATGGTTTCCTATATCTGCGTCTTCGTCTCCTTCCTTGTGATGTACATTAATTAAAGGACAGTCTTGGTCAGTCCAGATGCTTGTGTGGTATCTTCGTACCACTTCAATTTGTAAGCAACTGTAACAATTGATGAAACTTTGCCTAGGGACTCCTAGAAAACACTCAGTACGGAATGGGACAGTGGAATGTGTCTTGATGAGAAAATAAACCATCGGGCAAAAAGATAATTTGATTAGGAAATGAGTAAAAGGCTGTGGTGTTTGTTATAAATACGAGGTTATTTAAGTTCCTTTCATTTAATCGAGTTAAAATTTGATGGAATTATTCTGAGCTAAAACTAAAACAGAGATATTTGGTCATGCTTTTCAAACATATTAGGGCTGCTAATATCCGGAATTCAAGTTTCTTGGCGTCTGGACAGCACAAAGGGGGAGTTTAAAGTGTAAGGCCGAATGTGTACTTGGTTAGGACGTGCAGTTATTGCCTATAAAGGGTGCCTATACGAGGTTAGGTAAAGGGTTTTTTTTCTTTCTAGGTACATACGTATATTGGCTTATCTCTAAATTATCTGCTACTTTTATTGTCACGACATTTTATCGCTGTACCTGTGTGGTAACCTGACCTGTCGACTTTTCCAGGCCGAGGTCAAAAGACTGACTGGACGTGAAGGCAAGGTCATTGACTCCGGCCCCGATGACTACGTGTTCGTCAACTTTGCTGACCACGGTGGCCCTGGAATCCTTGGAATGCCAGAACCCCCATACCTGAAGGCCACAGATGTTAACAAAGCCCTGAAGAGCATGTACGCAAAAAAGAGATTTGCCAAACTGAACTTCTACGTTGAGGTAAAGATAAAGTGTGAATGGTTAGTGACAGTCCGTACATACATAATTATAAGTGGCTGTTTGAGAGAATCCCCCTGGCATTCATTTAAATTTAGCCAACGCCTTCTAAATATTGGTGGCCTAAGCGGCACACGAATGATGGATCACTGCTCCCGGGACATCAATCGACTGGCTGACACTGGACAGTACTGAACACAGAATCACCGATCGTCCCAATGGCCTCCTGGAAGTTCAAAAGAGGGAGGTCATTCGTGCAACTGGAGTCGTGCATCTTAGTTGTGCGCGCTAGTTGCTGCGAATCTCGATGTGGCTTGTCGTACTACTACTACTACTACTACTACTACTACTACTACTACTACTACTACTACTACTACTACTACTACTACTACTATC
>NW_004797423.1:268457-270125 GCF_000002075.1 Aplysia californica
ATAATCACAATCATCATAATATATATTTATACATACGCACATATACACACCTATACATACATACACACACACTCACACATACACATAAACACACACACATAAACACACCCATATTGATATACCCACACACATACACATGTGATATACATTTAAGAATAACAAATTATTATTAATTCTGCCAATGACCCTCGGCGACCAAGGCCTCTGCAGGTATAATCTATACCAAAGAAATGTATAATATGTACCAAAGAGATGTATAATATATACCAAAGAGATATATAATATATACCAGAGAGATGTATAATATATACCAAAGAGATGTATAATATATACCAAAGAGATGTATAGTATATAATAAAGAGGTAGGCATGTGTTTCATCAAAAGCAAGGCACACTAACAACGTTTAAGATGATACAAATTACTGCTCAAATATGATTCAAATACAATGTAGTAATTAACAGTAACAGTGTTTGATTTCGCCGTGTCCTGATACCGATGCCACGACGCAGTGAAATCAGACACTCGACAATGTTTGGGCCTAGAAATATTGAGGTTATGATATCATCTTATAATAAATCATTTTTCGTTCTTTTGATGAAAAAAAACCCATTCACGTACTACGAGAAGAAAGGGAGAGATTTGTGATTGAAGTAGGTGGACTCGTATGGTGTCAGACGCAAAATGAGCGAGAAAATGGCCGCAACAGTTTGGGGACTTATCAAGCTTAAATACCCTTGGAAACTGCACATTTATATTCTTTTGTGTTTTTGATCAACCGTATTTAGTAACATTTACACAGAAATATTTTTAAAATGGACAATAAAGGTGTTGAGCCGAAATATAAAAAAAAAAGTTGAAATGGCCCAACGGGCGGATAAACGTTGGATTCTTCAGTTTCATTCTTTGGACGAGAACCTGATTTCACCGTGTCGTGACACATACATTATTATTATATTATGTATTCATCGCCTCCTCAGCGTGAAGTGGATGGAAGACACTGATGTCGCCAACTTGAACACTGAGACGTTCGAGCAGCAGTACAAGACAGTCAAGAAGGAAACCACTCGCAGCCATGTACAACAGTACGGCGATACCTCCATTGCCTCTTTCGTTCTCGCCAAGTTCTTCGGAAACAACAAACAGGTCAGTTACTTGTTTTCGTGGGAGCTTCACGGCACTTATTGAAGGTTGAGATGATCACTCGTGGCCTCGGCCACAGCTTCTGCCGAAGCCGCAAGTCATCTTAACATTTAATTCTTCTACATCTTCTGTTTTTCGTTGGAGAAATATTCTCCTCTGCGGATGTATTGGTCATCGTCAAAATTGACGGACGAGCTATTATTATTATTATTATTATTATTATTATTATTATTATTACTATTATTATTATCATGGCACTTGCAACACAATAAGGTCATACAAGTGCCGAAGATTAGAAGTCTTATAAGAGAGTAACATACACATGACAGACCCCCCAAAAATGAGAAGAAGGAGAGATAATGACAATAGCTAGGTGTTTGATAAGAAAGACGGAGCAAAACACTCAAGAGTACCCGCTAATCATCCACCCAGGTCGGACAAATTCAGTTAGAGACAAAAATTCACAAAGAAACGTATTGGGTGAGACAAATTATATTCAACATAATATAGATGTGTACAGAGAGAGA
>NW_004797423.1:270594-272866 GCF_000002075.1 Aplysia californica
AGAGAGAGAGAGAGAGAGGTGTATTCACCGAGTAACAGATTAAATAATGTTCGCCCCCGGGGGACGCTAACAACCCAAGTCAAGACTTCGTTATCGGTACAGGCATCTGTGCTGTACCTGTTACGAGCTCTGCATTCACACAAGCTAGGACACGAGTTCGATTCCCGAATGGGAGAATCTTTCTCAAGCATGTCGGTCTTTCTGCTGGGATGTTGTAGTCCTCTCATCCCCGGCACGCCCTGCCAGCCAGGGTCGAAGTTTGATTCTTTAATAATCTCAACTCTGCCGATATAGGGGAGTGAACCACTTACATAATGATGTATTTTCTTTATTAGCCTCATTCAGGTTTTGAGCCACGATTATCCGTACCACAGTTCATGATGGTAAAAAGTGATTCTTCGATATGTCAGCATAAAAACAAATAAACAAACAAGCAATCAAGTAAACAAACAAACAGCAAACAGTGAAAAAAACAAAAATCGTAATAAGTTTTTTTCCTCCCTCAGCTGATCAGCAACTCTACTAAGCCTACCCGCGCCGTGGACCAGGTGCCCAGTGAGATGGTCAGTCTCCAGACACTGAAGAACCGCATCCAGGCAGCCCCTGCAAACTCTCAGCTCAAGTCTCGTCTTGAGGGAGAACTGGTCAAGCTGCAGACGACAATGACCCAGACCCACGACCTCATCTGGGATATTGTGAGAACTGTGTACAGGTAAGAGTGAAATAACTTTTGGCACGGGAAACTACAAGTACACGGAAGGGGGTTCGAAGTAGTTCCCGTGGTGCAGAAAGTAACACATTTAGCAAAGCCATCCCCCCCCCCTCCCTTTTAGTGGTCACTACATCCATCATCACAATTTGTTCTGCTGCTTATCCACATTTGAATGCATCATCTTATGTAAACTTTTATGCCAATGTGTATGTGAAGTTTACAATATCTGTGATTTTCAAATCTAGATTCAGCAATGAGCCTATAGTTCTCTCACTACTTCAATCATTATCAAAGTCATGATCAGCACAATCACTTGATGAACTAGATATTTAAACACACTTTTAATCAAAATCCAGGTAGGAAAATCTTTATTGGACTGCGATCGTTAGTTCTCCTCCACTATACTAGGTCCGTTTGAAAAGTCAAACTTCAATAATCTGAGACATACACAATAAAAACAAATACCCCCTTTCCCCCAGAATATACCTCAAAATGACGCTATAAAAGAACATGAATATATTTAGAGTGCTTTCCCTTTACTCATGTGTATATAGATAAAGACAGAGCTATCCTTTTACCGAACGTCCAGTTTCGTAAAGAGAGACGGTATGGGTTTTGTGAGAATACTGATCAAACGAACAATGACGGAAACTAGACGTACAAGATTTCTCTCCTGTGGCGCTGAATGAGTGAATGTTTTCTCCTTTCATAGCGAGGTCCCAGAGAAGACCGCCTACGACCGCGTCATGAAGACCCACGAAGACATCAAGAGCTTTGACTGCTACTACTCTGTGGTGGACACTCTCCTCGGATTCTGTCCAGGCCTTGACGTCACCAAGAACGACTTCGCCCTCAGGAAGTTTTACGCTCTGGTCAATCTTTGCAACCACAACGAAGTGGGCAGGATCATCTCTGCTGCTGAGACCGCCGCTGTGATCAACCCTCTATGTCGTTTTTAAGCCATAATGCTTCACTGCCATGGCCAGAGAGTAATCCTATCTACACTCTTTGGTTCTCATTATGTAGTATTTCTCTGACAGCTATTTTTCGCAATGTATGTGAAACAATCGTTTTAATAAAATGGAGTTCTTATATACACTGTGTACATGGTCTTGAGTCGGTCACTTCATTCCGCCAAATTGGAACAAACCTTCTATCTTGTCCAACTTCTATCGCCCTGAGCTTTCTTCATTCTTTCCTATTACACTTCTATTGTCCTGATCTCTCCTAAATCTTTCCCATCAAACATGTATTGTCCTGATATCTTTTCCTTCTTTCTTATCCAACATCTATCGCCCTGATCTCTCCTCCTTTAACCACCTACACGCCCAGACACCAGCCTCTCCTCTACAAACCTCAATGCCCGACATCAGTAACAGGTTTCCTGAGCTCCTGTGTTTCCAGAATTCGGATACGTGGACCCTTTCATACAGACTCCTAGAGCTTTTGGGAATAATTCCAGTGTCACACACAATCTCATAACCAACAATTACCACCCTACCATGCCGCCACCTCCACACCTTTCTTCTCCACCTTGCACTAAACCTGTTTGCCCACCCC
>NW_004797423.1:272966-274656 GCF_000002075.1 Aplysia californica
TCCCCCCCCCCCCCCCCCAACTCTCTACCACATTGCTTCCTGATCAATGCCTACCTACTCCTGCCTCCTCCTTTTTACACCAACCTACTTCTAAAGACAACGTCATAAACCTCTCTTCTCTCCCCCTTACCTCAGTCCAGAGTAATGTCCAAGCTGTGGTTTCAGCCACGTGCAAAAAGAAAATACAACCAAAAAACCCCTCTTCAATCGCTTCCAATTCATCTGAGATACTAATGTATACACCCGTTTCTGTAGGTTCCTCGATTATTTTGCTGAAGTTGACACTTCCCGTCGTTAGAACAATCCCCCCAATAATCTATGTCAAGAGCAACTGGACCCCCCCCCCCCTCACACACACTCACAGCTTCCAGCCGCAAAGCTGCTTCTGACCTCTATTGTAACAATGTTGAGAAGTCGGAGTTCAAAATAAGTAATATCAAAGATAACATTCACCACCCCAAAGATAATCTTACAAGATCATAAAGAGCAGCTCTTTATGAACTGAGAAACAACAGTGATCGCACTGTCCGCGAGGCTGACAAAGGCGGTTCCCTTGTGCTCATGGACAGCAGTGACTGAAGGTGACGACGAAATCATGCAGCTCATATGTGGACGTGCACGTGGCTGCACAGTCCGATCTTGGGTGTACAATATCTGTTGCAGTGGGGACACTGGAATGTCGTGGTTGGGGTTGCTGGATTATATCTCCTCTCTCTTCTGATAGTCAGCGTCTCCCTGTAGTAAATATCTTTGTTTTGGACCCGCAAAATAGGTGAGTCAGCCGCAGTAAACTGACCAGACTTTGAATGGCAGGCATTTGTTTGGGTCACCTTTCCTAGACCACTGATGGGAAGTGCAGTCCTAGAGAGGCTACCCAGTCGCCACTGAGTGCTGCAGAGAGATCCTGCTGTCAAGGGCAGGAGTCAGATGACCACTTGCCCAATGGCCGCCTGCGTGCAGGTTTGTGACTATAACTGCCAGGGTTCACCTGTCCCTGTTACTTTCGCCACTTGCCTATCGCAGAGGTGCTTTGGGGTGATAGTGCGGATAATGAAGATAGTGATGAGCTGTAGAATGAACCTGTGCTTCACTTTGTTTAACGTGGAGCTGTCAGTCCAACTCTCTCGGTCTAGGAAGCCTTTACCCAGTGGCTCGGAGACCGTTACGTCTGGAGACTGCCAGGCTGCAGTTGATGGCCAGAACTTCTTTGGTGCTTTGTCCTTGCTCTTATGTGCTCCACAGCACTAGCTGTTACAGCCTTCAAAACTGTTGGATTTTCTGATGATCAGCTTCATCCGCCTGAAAACCAGTGACTATAATAAAGCTATATCCATTATGTTGAACAGCACTACCCTTCACAACCACTTACCTCAGACTCTATCGCTCACCTTTAGGCTTTCTATGATCAGTTCTGTAACCTGAAACATATAAAAGTGATAACCCTTGAATTGCAATAGCATGTCGTCCATGGTGTTGAAGCGTACCCTTACTTTTGTGGACTCAGGAAGATTCACAAACCTTCAAAACAAAAATCCAGCCTCCCTCCTATAAGAGGCATATTTTGCAATCCAGGGTCCCTACTACTATAGCCTCCGACATGCAATACCGCATCTTAAAACACCTCGTCCCTGAGCCCTGTGGTAGCCATTGGATCAAGGACAACTTACATGTCCTTCAAAATTCAGTCATT
>NW_004797423.1:277119-278314 GCF_000002075.1 Aplysia californica
TCTCTCTCTCTCTCTCTCTCTCTGTGGCTTGTTTTTCTTATCCCTACCTATCTCTTTCACTTTGTCGCCATTATTCTACTTCGTAGTGTGTCCATTTTTTTTCTTTTTAATTATGTAAACCAAACACACCCTTGTTGAGTTCAATACGGCTCATTTATTGGTTTAAGTCGCGTTCCTCCTCTCAAAATCAGTAACAGATTTAGACAAACCGAACATTTTCCTCCAACATAATGGTCTGCAAGAAATAAAACAGATTTTTGCTTCTCCTGAAAACATAACACTTTGACGTAACAAACAAATTTTAAACGATGCATAGCGACAATACAATATGCGCGGATACGGATGTTGACATTCCAAAGCCGTAATACGAGACCTTACGCCCTCTCTCGCTTACAAAAGCACACACACACACACACACACACACACACACACACACACCGGGTCAGTTGTGGGGTAGCTTGGCGCATTGCTGTCGCAATGAGTTCAATTCCAAAGTGGGGAGAACATTCTTATCGAGTATCTTGACCTTTCTGTTGCTTAGCTGTATCAGTCTCTTCCTAGCCTGACAATGACAGTCAGGGTCGTCAGTTTTCATCCTGATTGATTCACAAATTGTGTCAGTGGGATTTAAAAACTCTTAGCTTTTCAAAGAAATTTGTTCTGCTTTTATTTTTTTTATTTTTTTCGTTTTTAAACCAAAAAAACCAACCCTGCGTCAATCGTGGTCTAAAAAAAGTCTTCACATCTCTTTCAATAGGCCCTGGGTTTGAAACCTGACCTCGATGGAAATTTTTCTTCTCTAAAATGTTCTCTCTTCACCTCCTTTCCTGCTCTCTGATCATGTTCTGTCATCTGATTTCATCTCCACTTTTTGCCCACCCACGCCCCTCCTCTGGGCTCCTAACTCTTTCTACTGTTACTCCTGACTCCTTCTTATTGCTTTCTTTAGCCGCACCCCCTGATCTTAGGATCTAGGGTAGGTAAGATCTAACACCTAGCCTTCACGGGCAAGGGTGAAAAAAATCTCGAAGGTCCCGTGTATAAGTTGTGCACGTTAAACATCCCTTGTAGTCCTAAAAGTCAATAAGAGTAGGGTTTGGACGCCATCCGGGCAAATTAAAAATTAATTTATACCAAACTGAAATTGCTTAATATGTCTCGCGCGGTCATATGACCTTATGCAGTTGCGAGAGAC
>NW_004797423.1:279017-280415 GCF_000002075.1 Aplysia californica
CCCCACTCCCAACCCCCGCACCCTCCTGGCTTGTATCAAGTAGTTTCCGCATGCACTTACACAAGAACTCACGCACCGCAAGCCGATACTTGTGGTACTCTCTCTCTCTCTCTCTCTCTCTCTCTCTCTCTCTCGCTCTCTCTCTCGCTCTCTCTCTCGCTCTCTCTCTCGCTCTCTCTCTCTGTGTCTCTCTGTCTGTCTCCCACTCTCACTTTCTCTCTCCTTTTCTGACTCCCTGTTGGTCCGCTCAGCCAGGTAGCCAGCACTTCACACCCCACACAAATCATGCGCGCTCGGAGAGGGCCAGCATATTGCATCCTCCTGCTGTGGTTTAGGGTTCAATTCCCTTCTGCAGAGCTACGTTTTCGGCAACAATTAAAAAGTATTTCCAAGCGCATATTTCTGACTCCGTCGAGAAAAAAAAATGAAAGTTACATAAAATGAAATTATTACACAGCTGACAACTTATAACTACGAACGTGTTTTCGAACAATTACAGGAACTTACGTCTCTAAAAGTGTGTGAAATTTATTAATGGGAAGGCCAGCGCTGGTCTTCCCCCACAGTATTCTCGCCTCGTGATATTTGACGATCACTTTAGCTTAGTGGTCGCGCGTGTGTCGAGAGTGGTTGGTCGTTACCCTGAGTTCTAGAGAAAGGACGCGCGGTTGAAAAATCCATCAAAATAATAATATCTTGCTGTGTGTGAGGGAAACTTTCTTCTGCTTGTGTTGCTCATGTATTTTTTTCAGTTGACATAAAAGCCTGGAACGTATTTTTTTTCAGTTGTGAGAAAAGTTTTGAACGGTTTTGTTTCAGTTGCGATTAAATCCCTAGAACGTAATTTTTCAGTTGTGGTTAAAGTTTGGAATGTATATTTTTTAATGTGATTAAAACCTAGATCTTCGACGTTTAAAAAAAAACAAAACTTTCTGTACTTGGCTGCCTGTTCTGATTTCCACTTACAGTCCCGGAATCTTTATCTTTTTTTTTTTTTAGGTGAAAAACTTTGGATTACTTTTGCTTTGACCGGACGCACGTTTGTGTTTCTAAGTTCACGCTGGTGCGTGCTCGATTTGAGACGAGTCGTTGTGAGTCTGCTTCCTTCAAGACATTCCGTCATCACATCATACCAAGGACAAACGTGAGTTATTAAATTGATGGTATGTTTTGCTTTTCTTTGAAACAGCCGCAACGGTGTAAGATAAGAGAAGAGAAGAAAAGACAAGACAAGACAAGACAAGACAAGATAAGATAAGATAAGATAAGACACGTTAAGATAAGATAAGATAAGATGAGGTTTTAATTATTTAAACATATAGAAATTTGATACAAATGAGAATACGTACACACGCACTCGTCAACACACATAAACTCGCGCGCGCGCACACACACACA
>NW_004797423.1:281581-289435 GCF_000002075.1 Aplysia californica
TTCTTCTTCTTCTTCTTCTTCTTCTTCTTCTTCTTCTTCTTCTTCTTCTTCTTGTCGCCTCCGCCCCTCCCCGTTTTCCCTCAACATACATCCTATAGATACACCTTGAATCTCCTATTCCTTTATTTTCTAAGATAACATCATGATAATTTTGTTCTAGTTTGAACTCAAATATCCCCAAAGTGAGTGTACCTGAGTGACCAAGTATGTTGCTGGAATCTACCTCTGACACGTTTGCCTTTAACTTTAACAGTAAGAGCTTGATGTTCAAAGTCTTTACGCCTAACGGAAATAGACAATAGATAATATGTGAGGGAGCTTTCTGTATGTCTGACAGCATATGTGAGGGAATTACATAATTAATATATGTGTCAGGCATCGCTCTGGTCTTTGCTTGCTTTGCTGGCTTTTGTGCTGTAGCTGTTAGGCTCCTCACCGGGTTCGATTCACTTGTGGGGAACACTTTTATGGAGTACCTCGACCTTTCTGCTCTGACCCTGTATCCATCACGTTGACAGACAGGGTCGAATCACACCTCCTAAATGATCTAAATCATGCCGAAGGCGGCGGAAAATACCAACATTAAAAAACAACCTAACGTGATTCATGCACAAGCCAGCTCTTGCCGTTCGTTTCGCACCCCCGGGGCCAGAATGGTGTGGGACTTTGAGTGATGCCATCTTTCCAGTAACTCCTGACTTATTGGGCACCTATCGATTGCCATTGTGTCGTTTTGTTACACTCGGCGCCGGGACGCAAGGCCGACCGGTGAACAAAGCTGACAAAAAGGTCAATGATATGACGAACAATGTGTGTGTCATCGTGGTGAAATCAGGCGCTCGTTTAAAATGACGAAATCGAAGAAGCGGCATGGTTAAGCCCGTTGGACAGTCATTATTATTTTTTCCTGTTCTTTTTTTTCCTTCCTTTTTTGTTTGTTTAATTGTTTGACTCAACACAGCCCTTGCCCTTACAAAAACACACTTCAGTGTGGATTTTGCTGGAAAAAAACCCCAGAAAGAACATTTTGTTTTTCAATGCAAGTATCATCAAGCGTAACAACAAGTGAAAGAAAACACATTTAGAGAATATTTAGAGAAAACAAAAAATGGGCGTTGGTCACAGCTGGACGTTATCGGAAAAACTGCGTGAGGTAAAATAAACTGGTCAAGTCGTGAGCGGAGTCAAAAGTTCATACCTTTGAAGTGAAATTACATCCTGTCTGATTAAATTAATTCTACGTGAGAGATGGAGCATGGATAACAAATTCATCTCAAATTGCATTTTGTTTAACAACTTCGAGCTCTTGAGCCATATTTCTGTCCTTGAGACATGATCCTGGGGTGAGCCACTCGCAGTTACGTGAAAGTTGATGCTCCTTCTACGACTACTACTGGCCTCGTCCCCCCCCCAAAAAAAAAACCCCAACCTCCCCACTAGATGTACAGAATGGTTTAAAAGCTTTATTTAAAACCTCAGAATAAGAAATGCATAATAGTTAACATTTTGAAATGAGGTTGTTGAATGTTGAAGACGCTGTACATTAATGTCTATATATCCTCAAATACAGACAGACGGACAGACGGACAGACAGACAGACAGACAGACAGACAGACAGACAGACAGACAGACAGACAGACAGGCAGGAAGGCAGGCTGATAGACAGACAGACAGACAGGCAGGCAGGCAGGCAGGCAGGCTGACAGACAGACAGAGAGATAGACAGAGAGATAGATAGATAGATAGACAGAGAGATAGAGAGATAGATAGATAGATAGATAGAGAGATAGATAGATAGATAGATAGATAGAGAGATAGATAGATAGATAGATAGATAGATAGATAGATAGATAGATAGATAGATAGATAGATAGATAGGTAGGTAGGTAGATAGATAGATAAGCACAAAGCTACGCCCCCGAGAATCAAATATTTCTCGTTCACGCCACAAGCTGAAAAGTCAACACCCACTCACTCAGTCAAAGCCTAAATTACATGAAAATTTCACACGTCTGCAAACAAAAGCAGAGCCCTGTAAGAAGGTAGATAATAGCAAAGCGTCCTGATGTGTGTTTAAATGACGCTATTCACACGTACAGCCAACGGTTGCTGAAGTGCGCTCATGTGATGTGACCTTAAGCAGCTGCGAGTTCATAAAACTCTTACATAAAAAAATAAAAACAACATTTTTAAAAAGATTGCTGCCACTAGATCTAGGTCAAAGGAACCCGCAGAGGAAGTGACGATTTTAGTATTATTCCTGCATTATAATATATTTCAGTCGAACCTGCCCAAAACGACCACGCGAGATTACAGAGAAAACGTGCCTGTTATAAACAGGTGGCAGATATGGACATGGGGTATTTTTTGTGAGTGTTTTACAGCGCTCTTAGCTGCAAAAGGTCATATGAGAGCGCGGGACACATTACACATACTCAGTTGGAAGGAAATTTTGAATTTTGCCCTGGTCGCAGCCGAAGTCTACACTTATCGATGCTGAACAACCAAGGGATCTTTAATGTGCGCAACTTGCAAACGAGACCTCCTAGACGTTTTGCCCCTATCCTAGATGGCTATATATTAGATCGTACTTACCTTAAGATCAGAGGTGTTGCTGAGAGACAGCAATAAGAAGGAGCCTAGGAGTAGCAGTAGAAAGCCTACAGAAAGAGTCAGGAGCCCAGAAGGGAGGGGGGGGCAAAGGGGGTGAGGGGGTGGAGGCAGAAAAGGGAGAAGGAAAGAGTGTGAAAGGAGAATATTTTAGAAAAGGACATTTTTCGTCGCTATCCGGATTCGAACCCAGGACATACTGAATGAGAGGCGAACACAGTAAACCTTCAGACTACGAGAGCCCCCTCCCCCTTCCCCGGACAGGGTCTGAGTAATGGTCACTAACTAGACTTGACAAAGTCAACCGATGGTTTAAATCTGTAATCTTAATATAATACTTTATTTGCATTGATTTAACGCACACACTGAACTTGAAGGTGGGTTTGTGAAACTTTTCTGTAGCAAGTAGTAAGTGACCGCTATGAGCTAGATTTGAATTCAATTTGAAGTAAAGAATAATAGTTGTAAAGCGTATAGAGCATTCTGTAAAGCACAGATATAATTTATATAAATGCATTTCAACGATCGACCGCGAACGCGTTGGATAGGGGCCGCTATGGACAGGTTAGAAATACAGTCTGCTTTCCCCAGGATGCCATAAATATAATACAGGTTAGGATATTCGCATGGTCTGGTGTGCAGGTGGTAAAGAGTAGTGTTTCAGGAAATGATGTAACTGTTCGTTTTGCAAGAAACCAGATTTTAACAAACACGCAGAGAGTGGAAACTTCACACGCCACACTACCCGCTGATATTCTTTGTTGTTGTAGTTTACATCATTGCCTGCCAACCTTTTTATAGCAAGCACATACTTTCACCACTAACGTTTCGCTACCCTAGAATTACAAAGTTTTATCTGCTCAGTACTTAGTTTTGAGAAATTTGACAAGCAAAATATGGAGTTTCACAATGTCAAGCTTTTTTCTAATGCATTTCTTTGAATATCTTGATAACGATTCCGAATAATCTTTTGGTTTTGATGGAGTAGATAGAACATGTTGCTTTGTGACCTCATGGTCTTAGCAGCTCAAAACGGCCCAAACTGTAAGATAGAATTTTGTTATTCCAAGGTAACGATTTGTGCTCTGCCGTCCTCCATGTATTTCCAAGTGGGGCTTTGACAGCACCCGTCACTCCCCGAGTGATCCTCACTGTCCACTAAAAGGACCAAATAGCCCACAAGTCGGCGATATCGCCCAGTCTGGCAAGCTCTGGTTTACACAATTATAGCAATCCCGAGACTTCTACAATGTAAAGACACAACAATGTAAAGAGAAAAACAAAACCAACAACAAAAAACCAACAACAGCAGCCACGAGACACGAGACACGAGACTTAATGAGGAAGATGCCACACAAAGTTCCACGAAAATCCTTCAGGCAAACTGCATTTATTTTCCCCAGAATACCATTGGTAAATGAGAGCATTCAGCGTAATGAACTTTTGGGAACAGGCCCGTAAGGGCAGTCGTTGATTTGTCCGTGCCATTGGCAAGGACTGGCTGACCACCAGACAAAGAGCAACAAAGCTAGTGGCCTTATTGGACGATGGTTTTGCGCCTGTCTGCAGGCGGCATGAAAGAAAGTTTCTGGGACAGGGAAAGAAGTACTACAGTAGTAATGCCAGAATCAAAGACGTTTTAAATCGATGAGTGTGTTTGTGTCAGAAGCTTGAGAGTATGCTAAGTATCGGCTACAAAGCTTGAAAAGTTGTTGAAGACCAGAGTAAAGTGTAGATGTGCTGAAAAAATTAAGTCACCATCATAGAATTACAAAGTTCTATCTGACATTTTGGGCCGTGAGATCGGAAACCAAACGTCCTATCTGCTCTATAAAAATCGTAAGATTATTTGGAGTCGTTATCAAGATATTTTTATTTTAAAACTGCATTAAAAAAAGTTTGACAGCTTCAAATTTCTCAAACCTTGGTACAGAGCAGATAGAGCTTTGTAATTCGAGGGTAGCAAAATGTTGAAGACCACAATAAAGTGTAGATGTCCCGAAATATTAAGTGTAGCCTTTTCTATTACATGTAGTAGCAAAATTAGTACTACTGTGGAAGTCTAAAAGTGAGCATTTCACAACGTTATCAAAGGAGCTCTATTATTTGCATGTGAAAGCAAGGATAGTTTAAAACATAAACTAGAATTAATGTGTTTCAAAGCTCCAAGAACCAGCTTTCCACCCTGTTAGAGAGATCTCCCTGTCCCGTATTTGATCAATAAACGCTCAAAGATATTTATGGTTTTTGTGAAGTTACCTTAATGCTTACTCAGAAATCCAATTGCTGTGATTCTCTGATATGGTAGATAAACACGGTGAACGGGTGTTCCCATTTTCTGACCCATCTTTTATATAATTTGTATGGAACGCACCATTTAATGTGTTAAAATCCATCAATGATTTAGAAACCTCCCAACAGAAATCTGAAGCCTCATCTTTTTCACAAGAAGGCTACCACAGTCCTGCCATTGTAAGTTGAGGTGATGCTCATTACAGAGTCTATTAATGTTGATGTCGAAGGATGACTAAAGCTTGTTCACCTTCGTCTTTCAGAATTTTCAAATCTAGCTTATTTAAAAAATTACCTGTCTCTAGGCCTACCCTAGAATCACAAAGTTCTATCTGCTCATTGCCTAGTTTTTAGAAACTTGACGATCAAAATTTTGAGTTTCACAACATGACAAGCTTTTTCGAATGCAGTTCTTTGAATATTTTGGTATAGACTCCGAATAATCTGACGATTTTAATTAACAGAGAGAAAATTTACACATTTTGGTTTCTGACCTCTTGGTCTTAGTAATTTAATACGGCCAATGATGTCAGAATGAACTTTGTAACTTCACAATAGCGCAGTGTCCACTCACCTTTTCTTGGCACTCCTGTAGGCCAGTGACCAATAATTGTTCTGCACTTGCTTAACCCGATGAAAAGTACAATACTTTGGTCACTTAAAACGACATCAAACCATTATGAAGGAGGCTCTTGAAGAAAGGATATGGTACTGGAGAGCCAAAGGAAGACAAAGAGTAACATGGATGGACAACATTAAAACATGGACTGGCATGGGAATAGCAGAATCTGCAACGGCAGCTCGCAACCGTGAAGGATGGAGGGTCATTTTTGCAGGTCAACCTTTGAGTCAGAGACGTTACCTCCAAACCGACTTTCTTATACGGGGTGTCCTTTAGGGGGTCGGGTCGGATGGGTTTGCTAGTCGGATTGAGGGTGCAAAGTAGTGGCTATCGTGGCACAACCCGATCGTGTCCAACTTGTCACCTCAAACACAAACGCATTTGTTTTCAGCCGACGAGT
The DNA here is from genome assembly GCF_000002075.1 of Aplysia californica. Taxonomy (NCBI): domain Eukaryota; kingdom Metazoa; phylum Mollusca; class Gastropoda; order Aplysiida; family Aplysiidae; genus Aplysia; species Aplysia californica. The sequence goes on from NW_004797423.1 coordinate 287,506, forward strand.
CGGACGATCGACCCGACCCGACCCGATCCAATCCGCAATGGGCACCCGGTATAGGCTTGTTGGGGAAGCGCATGTTGATAATTCGACAACGCTTGAAGACGCGCTGTTTTCAGGCACTTCGTCATCCATACATGTTGGGTTTTTTTTCCATAATATTGTTTTCTTTATTCGAAACTTTTAAAAGGTGGAGCAACAATTTGCTCCCTTTGGAATATTCCAAGTTGTGTTTTTTTCTGATTTGCGCACGATGGTCTGAAATGTGCCGTAACGTCGAAGATTATCTAGTAGAAAATCTCTGGTAACGTTTCCTATGGTCTGCTGTTGGAGATAACTTGTGTCCGTTACGCCACAGAAGAATCAATGGTCTCGCACTTTCCTAACCTCCGCAGGTGCTACTTACAGTTGTAGATCCAAGCCTTCTTAGCCAAGTTGATCGTTTGATCTTGAGTAGACTGATTTCGATTTCAGCTTTCGTGGCTGCAGTCTTTGGCGTCCTTTCCAGTGCACTGAATGTCGTCTTCAGTTGTGGTCAGGTCTCTTTTACAGCCAACTTTTTGTCTTTTTAATTAAAAATCCTTTTATGTGAAAAATATATTTCTTTTATTTTTTGTATCTCTTACCTTTTGAAAATATTTACTTATCTTTTTATCTTTTAAATTCTTATCATTTAAAAATAATTTTCACATTTTATCTTTTCTTCCTTTTATCTCCATATCTTTTTTATCCTTCAAAATATTTTTATATCTTTCATCTTTTCAAAAACCTTATTTTTCTCTCTTCTATCTTTTTGTCCTTTTTTCTTTGTATTTCTTTCATCTTTTTGTATTTTTCATACCGATGCCTGTGCTGGTGTAGGCGTAGCTGGTTATTGTGACCCTATTCTCATTGCATGTCCGCACCGCCCTACTGACCGTCTCTCGGTGTATTTTTTGCTCCGCCTACTTGATGTCTCATGTCTTTGTTTCTTTGTCTCGTGTTGTGATGTGAAATGATTTTCTAAGACATTTAAATTTGCATGCTGACATCCTATTGTGCTGCACTTTGTTGGGGCTCCAGGTTTGGCTTTGGTAGCAGAGAGCTGGTATAAAGATAGATCTGATAAGTTGGGTTTTTTCGACCTTTTTTTCTCCATTGAGATGTTTTGGCTGGAGAGGATGCAGCTTATCAAAAACTATTGGATTACGCTGTGACCATGTCCCCAGTACTTGTTGTAGTTTGTCTACCTTGCGGGTCCAATTCGTGTCCACTTCTGTCGTTGGTCCGTGACTACTAAAGTACAAACAGAGAGTTCTCATTATACAACCCGTTTCTATTTCTGCGGTGTCTACGTGTTACGTTGTAGACATGGCAAATGTTTTGTCTAGGTTCAAGTACAGACAAGAAACATTTGAGTGCTGTGGCAGTTGAACAAAAGCATCGTTCAGGTCCCTCAAGAATATTTTGCGTATTTTCTGATTTTCAGAGGCTCTTCTCTCTGTTTAGTTGCTATACCATGCTTTAAAGGGGATTGGGTTATCTTTTCTAGCGGGAAGTATAACAGCTGGAATGAACGATCGTGGAGATTTTGGACAACCCTGACTTACTCTATTATTCGCCTGCCAGTCGGTCCGGTTTTTGGCAGGAAACCAGGGACGTATCGTTCTCTAATGGTCTGTCAGTCTGTCTGTCTGTCTGTCTGTCTGTCTGTCTGTCTGTCTGTCTGTCTGTCTGTCCGGTTGTCCGATTATTGACATCAGTGGTTATATATAATAAATCCTTATCTATTTGTCTGTTTGCCTGTCAACCCCCTGTCTTCTCTCCTCCTTCATTAACAACTCCACCCTGTCTTTCCAAATCTATCTTCGTTTCTTGAGCCACTCCATAATCACAGCTGACTCCGAATTATTTCATTAGCCATCTTCCTTCTTCCCCACCACCTCTCTTTCTCTCT
>NW_004797423.1:289867-291145 GCF_000002075.1 Aplysia californica
CACCTCTCTCTCTCTCTCTCTCTCTCTCTCTCTCTCTCTCTCTCTCTCTCCCTCTCACTCGCTCTTTCTCTCATTAGCCAACATCATGCAAGAGCAATGAGTTCCAGACCGCTCCCCACTGTCCCCTCTCCCTCCCCACCTCCTCGTACGAACAATGCGGGCTCTGATGAGCAACGAAATCAACTCGTTACGCCTGCGCTCTCGTAATGTAGACCTAAAGAGATTTCTATTCGCCCACAATATCATACTGATTTCCTCTGTTACGTCAATGTGATAATGCTTTTGTTGACAACAAGGTAACTAACCGGCTCCCTTATACGTCATTTCCGGTACGATTGCGAGGAAGATTCGTAAGTGCTCAAGGTTGGACTAGTCCAGACATAAGAGAAAAAAAAAGAAGCGAAAAGCAAAGTCAGATAAAGCAACAACGAAAGAAAAAAAGAAAAGACCCCCCCCCCCCAAGAAAAAAAAGAAATCCCAATACGAAATGTAGTCAAAATCAAAGCTCGTATGTTGTGTCTTTACTTGTCTGCTTGTAGTCTGTTCCTAATGCTCAGTAGAAACAAATGAAGCAGACGTTCCCTTCCTACGCTCTTTACCTATCCATGGTTTAAATTTAAATAAAAAATAAAAAACCCAAAACAACCTTGGTCACAGACTCGTTATTTTTGGGTCTAACAACTTTACCTTTTATGAACGTAGCGGATGTAGAATATAATATTATCATCATTTGTTGTTCATAATAATATGTACTAATTTGCCCAACATTTTGAACATTTACTTCATTGCTGAGAGTGTTTGGTTTTTTGTTCAATTCGTACTGTATAGGTTTCACTTATTCGTAACAGATTTGGTCAAAACTCTGACATAGCAAACAAAACTCGCTGACCACTGGTCATATAGGATCCCTTTTCCTTCGAGCATGATGAATTGATTAGACGGGTCAATCATAAACCCAATCTGGTCCAGGGGGAGGGCGGGCATTGCAGCGCCCACTCTTGTATTTGATACGCCTCAGCCATCGAGGAGCTTGACCTTAATAGGGGGTGCCCACATACGCGTTCGGGTCGGGTCGGGTCTGGTCGGGCCTATCGGGTCGGGGGTTCAGTGCACACTACAGCCCCGCGCGATTGTACTCGACGACCTGGAAGTTAAAGTAGAGAAACCTTTAACCTACATGCGACTACACAGAGGGCTTAAACACGTGCTACGATTGGCTGGACCTTTGACCCATGAATACATAAAAATATGCCTACCGTACTCTTGGACTCTGTGTGT
>NW_004797423.1:291245-293473 GCF_000002075.1 Aplysia californica
GACTCTGTGTGTGTGTGTGTGTGTGTGTGTGTGTGTGTGTGTTTGTGTTTGTGTGTGTGTGTGTGTGTGTGTGTGTTCGTGTGTGCTTGCTTGTTCGCTAACTTGCTTTAATCTACGCGTGCACCAAAATAAGATCATTTCCAGGCCAGGCTAATGTACGAAGTTTTTGCATGGTGTAGAAGCGACTCAAAAAGATCCGCGTCTACCGACATCAGATCAGCTTAACCTACTTTTAGCCCAGTGTGTTATGATTACGAGACCAACAGACAGCACTGGAGATTTATTTACCCCTTTAAAAAGCTAAAAAGCAACAAATTATAATTATGTGGAAAATTGTTGGTAAGTTGGGAGGATGAGAAGGAGGGGGGAAAAAAGCTCGGACTGGGATTCGAACACACGCTCACAAAATAATACTTTGCGTTTCAAACGCAGACATACTGTTCTCTCGGCCATTAGAACTTCCATCAGCGAAGGGTAGATTAAGCTTCATATTTACAACACTGTTTCAGGAAAGGCAAAGCGACATAATAAATCGAGATGTAGATCTAGAATCTAGGCCTAGATCTAGATCTAGTGGACCTGTAGATAAGGTCTGGAGAAAACTAAAAATTGGCGGAAAATTGAAAGCACTATACATTAGAGAACGTAGATCATCTAGATCTAGACACGTCCTTAGCTAGATTCTTGGTCTAACATGGCCTATTTTTAGGCCTCCTGAGAACGAAATAATCTAGATCTAGATCTAGATTTAGGTCAAGTGCTTTGATTTCAGTTTTTTTGTGCTGTTTTTCAGCACAAATCTGCTATTGTACAACATATTATAATTAGATACAACTTTATCGATCTTGTAAAGTGCAATGAAGAAGCAAAAATGTACATAAAGATGCAAATTTCCTTCCAAAATGAGTCGAATCGAGGCCAGAGTATTACATAATGTATTCATGGGTCAAAATGGACACGTGACTCAGCCTTGTTGTCATTGGCTGCAAACCACCCGATCGCGCGATTCGCAGGCCAGAAAACAAACGCGTTTGTTTTTGTAGGTCACCGATCGTGTCGATCGGTTTGTGCCACGATGGCCGCTTTGCGCCCTCAATTTGGCTATCCCTGACTACCCGATGGGCCCGACCCGACCCGACCCGATCGCGTATGTGGGCACCCCCTACTACGACGCGTGCTTTATTTAAGTTACTGGCCGACATAAGCGTTTTAGAGAAAACAGTCGCGTTGTGTCCTTTACACGAATTTTCCTCACTTCACCCGGATGAGAATGGGCACTCAGCCATATTATACAACGAAAGATCTTGTGAGTATGCTTGTGTTTCGGCGTCTGTATACTTCCCAAGGAAGTTAAGATTGTTTCAGAATGCTATCAGGTCTGCTGGAGTAATAATATACATTGTGAAGTACACAGGACTTGCTGTTGAGCGGAAGTTTGTGCTAAACAAATGCTGTCTATTCTTATAATTATTTGATTTTTGTTTATTTGTCTTGTTTCTTTCCGGCACTATGTGACCGTTATTGTGTCGATGTGCATCTCTTTACTCAAAAAACTCAAACCAGCAGTAAATGAGTCCACCCTTTGCCTACCATCATTTAATGCATAAACAAGATGTCTTGATAATAATTAATCAGCTGTGCACATTATTTTTGCACATGTTTTTTAAACATTCGAATTGACTAGTGGTGCCCTTTGAATGACTGGCTTCCAACTCCATGAGGCATCATTTTGAAAAAATAATATGGGATTGAAATATTCACACTCTTACAGTTAAAATGTTTTACACCTCATCTGTTAAGTTTCAAACTGAAAAGAAAAAAATGCAGGTCAGATTATCTAAAGCCTGTGACAAAGTGTGCAAGGCATACGAGTATGTGTCAGTAGCATATAGTGTGTAACTCAGTTCTCGCAATAGGTGTAGGGTACAACGTTGTCACTCTAAGGACGCGTAATGTGCAAGCATTGTCAACATGAATTTTTTAACCACCCGCTTCTAGATTAAAGTCACCTGTTCGCTAAAACTACCTGTATTCCAGTTAGTGGCACCCATTGTAAACTACTGTGGCGTTGCTTTTCGGCACGCACTTTTCCTGCAAACAATAGGTTGAACTCGATGCATGCATTAATATTTCAAGGAGAATTTCTATTTTGGCATTCCACCTTACGGATCATAATGGCACGTGGCAAAATACTGACGAAGTTAAAGTAATAATAACGATAATAATAA
>NW_004797423.1:294599-295811 GCF_000002075.1 Aplysia californica
CCCTCCTTTTTTTCTAATTTGATCTTTTTTTCCCCTTTTTTAAAAATATAATAGAAGTAAGGCCAATCTTGTTCCTCGCTCATCTCTTCTTTCTTTTTCCATGATAAAGCAGGCTTCCTCCATCAGAGCTGTAATTGTTTCCACGTCTTCCATTTCCTAGTGATCCTGTGCGCATGCGCCCTGGGGCCGGTTCCGCGAGACCAGTGGTATCAGTCCTTGAAGCCCTGATCCCGATCATCCCGTTATAATTGAAGCGGTCAGAAAAATATAGGGTACAGGGCACCAGTAAAACGTAAGCAGCCTTCCCCCACCCCCCACCCCACCCCAAAATAAAACCTCCAACAAAATACTCAGAAACCAATATCCCCAAACCGAGTTGGACTTAAGTATGATATCCAACTGAGTGAGTAATTTGAAAAGATCATAACTCTAAGACACTCAGACATTTCATCCGTATGTAGTTGCTCTTCCTAAAGTAAAGACATTTCATTTAAACTCTGTGTTGTGTAGTCTCCCAAAACATGTTTGCTCATACTAAGAAATCTGTTTCTAGAAAAAGGTGACTTAGAACCTATAGAGTTCATAAATAGTACTAGAGCTTGTGGCAACGACGCCACATGTGTCAAAAATTGGGGAGTTCTCTACAGCATGGCCGGAGCACCCCCAATTACATGGACAGTCTGAACCCCCACCCAGCTCTACACGAGCTTTTTGTGGCATATTAAACACAGTCCCATGTGTGCATATATACAGGATCACTACAGTAAATGATTTACAGAAACCTTGTCTACAAATTGCTCATTTTAAGACAGCGGCAGCTCCCTTTCTCCACATATCAGTGTTAACTTGAAGATTTCCTCCCATGGCGGTCCATAGACGTCTGCACGTGAGTCTCGGAAAATACTTACCCGTCTATTGAACAGAGCTGTATGGTTATTGTCCTCAAAGCTCAGCCTCCCAAAGTGGACACACACAGACCCCTTTCGCTTACGTTGGTGATGTTGCTGCCACGAGTTCTAAAAAGCTACGTTATCCTAGTGATCTTTTTTCGTCAATCATCTGTTCAGGCTCTGTAAACATGTTGCTCTTGGCCTACCCCTGCCTCTTTTGCCTGGTGTGCCTTGGTGAAATCGGTGAAACAAGAAATATAAAATAGTGTTTGCATTGCTCACATCTCCGCTCAACAGCAATCTATATTATTATTATTATTAT
>NW_004797423.1:298465-302100 GCF_000002075.1 Aplysia californica
ATTTATATATACTCTATCTGTTCTTTATACCATCTCTGACCAGATGAGTTATCTGTTCTCTCTTCCACTTCTTTGTCCTACCCCTGACATACGCTGTATGTCCTCGCACCTGCTTCTGGACCACACCACTGACATACGATTATGTTCTCTCTTCTACTTATGTGTCCCACTTCGGACTTGCGCGCTATCTGTTCTCTCTTCTACTTCTGTGTCCCACCAATGACACGACCGCCATTGACAGCCAGTCAGTACATTTCTGCCAACAACCTGCATAGGCGTGTGTCGTTTGCACAAATCAATTGCGCTTACGATTACTTTCACGCTCCTGGGTGATGTACGACTACCTTGACGATCGTGACTGAAATACGATTACTGTGATTATCCTGACTAGAGTACGATTACCTTGACGATCGTTATTGGAGTAGCCTACTTTTATTTTACCTAGACCATCGTTTATTGGAGTACGATTTCCTTGACTCTCATTTGTGGTGTAGGATTACACTGATATTCGTTACTGGAGTACTTGATGTCCAATACTAAACCACGGCAAAGATCGTGTATGACAAGATAGTTTACCGCTCTCTTTGAGCCAGTTTAAAAAGTGTCTTCACAATCCGATGGCGCCATCTTCGAAGAAGTGCCGACATTGTGAACAGTTACAACTAACAAACTGTGCTATTCCTATTCTTCTTCTGGGGAAACGAAAGAGAGCTTCAAAACAGAGTCTGCAGCGCTATCTGAACCAATGCATAGACTTCTGCGGACACTTTTTTGGCTGAGTGAACTAGTTGTGGGCGGTTCCCGGTTACTGCAAACTAGGAATCATAGGAATTGAGTCCGAACCAAATTTCTTTCCACTGTTGTGATTTCTTCCGAGTGTCCATGATTTCTCCCCCTTGTTCCGACCCCTAGACAATCATATGATTACTTCCGGCAAAGTAGCTAGTGCTTCCGATGAATCCAACACCTAGCCAGTTCCAGTTACCTAGTTGGCTTCAAGTAGCTTTAGCATCCATCTTAATGAAAGAAGAACATTTTAATAAACATAGTAATTGGTAATCGTTGGAGAACAAAAAAAAAAAATCGGAACTTTTCCTCTGCAGTACCAAAGATAGTACATAACAAGATGGTCCACTCAGCCAAAAAGTGTCCGCCGGAAGTGTGCTCTTTGCTTCAGATGGCGCTGCAGTCTGTTTTGAAGCTCTCTTTTGTTTCTCCAGAAGAAGAATAGGAATAGCACCTCATTGCGTGCGCAGATCGACTGCTGTTCATCAGCTGTTCGGGTTCGTTCAGTGCGGAGTTTTAGGTTTAAAAAAAATTTTAATGACCTCTCGCCTTTCAATCTAAAGTCTAATTAAACGAAGAAAACAGTCACCCTTCCTCCGGAAGAGGTTTTTTGTCTGCGTAACCATTTTTTTAAAAAGCGTTCTTCTGAAATTTGAATTTTTATTCATTCAAAAACTTGTTAGTTTCACTTTGATTTTTTAAGCACAAGTAGGGTAACTCTGTTCGCAAAGGATGCACATTCGCGAAGAGGGCGCCACCGAATTTTGAGGACACATTTTTTATTGGCTCAGAGAGAGGAATGGCCTCTCCTGTTAAGTAGACTCTTTGGTAGCACTAACGGAGGGAATCGGTTCCAGAATCGATTCTTCGCCCAACTCTGGAGTGAACTATCTTCAAAGGTTCTGTGTAACAAGATGGTTCACTCCTCTCTTTGAACTAATTAAAAAAGTGGCGTCCTCTTCGAAAAAGTGCCCGCTTTTCCGAATAGAGTTACCCTACTTGTGTGGAAAAAAATAAAGTGAAACTGACAAGTTTTTGTATAGATTATAATAAAAATTCCGAAATAACGCCTTTTTAAAGGATTACGCTTACAGAAATCTTCTTCAGGTGGAAGGGGTGGCTGTTTTCTTTGTTTAATTTGGCTTTAGAATCAGAGGCGAGAGGTCATTAAAATAAAATAAACTCAAAACTCCGCACTGGGCGAACCAGGAACAGCTGATGCGCAAAGGGGTGCTATTCCCATTCTTCTTCTGAAGAAACGAAAGAGAGCTTCAAATCAAAGACTTGCAGCGACATCTGAACCAATGCTCGGACTTCTGTGGACACTTTTAGCCGAGTGAACTATCTTGTTAAGTACGATCTTTGCTGTCTTGTTATGAACGATCTTTGAGAACGGCTATAATGCTCGATATTAGAGTCAGTTACCTTGGGACTCGATTCGTACGATTACCCTGGGGCTTGACACTGACGTACGATTACCTTGATATTGATATTCGAGACGAGTACGGGTTGTAGCGGCTGTGGCAACTGCGCTGTTTTTGTTTAGACTCTAGTTGGTTTTGTCGTTTGTTTGTTTTTTCGGAAGGGGGGGAGGTCGTTTCATTATTTCTCAGAGGGAAAGGATGCCCCAGCGCCTTTATACAACTGTGTTAATAAATCTCGCTCACTGTGTAACAAACGTTCTGGTCGAACCATAGGCCACCGAGAGAATGGCAAAAATGGTAGGATCTATGCTTTGACAGCGGTAGGTTAGCAATAAAACTCGTTTATTGTATCACAAGCCTGTTAGAATCATATCGAGGCCATCAAAAAGATATTGAGATAATGATAGAATCTAATACAAATTATACTTTGCAAGCTGTGTCAATAAAACGTGATAGCTGTATAGCAAACCTTCTAGATCTAGATCGTATCGGGGACATGCAAAACTTGCCAGGGTAATAGCTCGGGCAGCCACAAAGTCGCTGAAGGTTTTGTTTAGATTTGCCAGACTAATATATGACTAATTTCTCTCTAGTGCATCGATCTGTGTCGATGTTTATTAGTTTCTATTACGTGATCAAAATTCATGAAGCACCATTTCACGTGTCGTCTAATGTTTCTCTGGCAAAGCTTTTTAACTCGACGGTTATGTTGTGTGGGCATATTAATAAATTAATGGTCCGGCTGTTCTATTCAACGATGATTCTTTCGTGGGGATTCGCAGGGCAAGCAACTAATGTTGTAGCCTAGTGGTTGGCAGTTACTGTTGAAATTTGGAGAGTTACTTACATTGTACACAATATCGCCGGCCTGAAAGGAACGTGTCTCTCTCGTGTGTTTTGATGTTCAGTCGTGTAAGACGGGCGTTCTACTTCTTCGGCAACGCTGTTCCTCTCGGGAGCATAACTTGTTCTTATACAAACAGATTTTTCAATTTATTGATTTTTATTTAAATCTTAAACTTTAAAAGACGTGTAACTACATGCGTACAATGAAACATGCGGACTCGTGTTTCCGATTTGTGTAAGGTGGTTCATGTCAATATATGTTTCACTGTTCAACCGTTGCCGTTGTTCTGTTGTTGCTATTGAAGGGACTTTTTAATATTGTGCTCGCTACGCCCTGAAGAGTTAAAGAGGTGGAAGCAGAGAGATCTCTGTGTGGATATCCTGGTCCTGTTTACACAGGTAGGTATGCTGCTCGTGACGTATTTTGGAAAAACATGAGTCAGATTTATTTGATTAGATGATCTGGCTGGCACTCGCTCTAGTCCAAAATTTATGAGAGCATTTTAAAAAAGAATTATTTTGTTTGTCTGTGTGTGTGTGTGTGTGTGTGTGTGTGTGTGTGTGTGTGTGTGTGTGTGT
>NW_004797423.1:304786-310112 GCF_000002075.1 Aplysia californica
ATGTTTTTTTTAAATATATATATTTTTTTATAGCTGTAGCCTCCTTCCCATCTCATCCCACATAATATGTCTGTCTTAAAGCCATTCCCAAACGGAGATATTAACATGTTCGTATGAATTATAGAATTGTAAATGGGCTGATTTATCAATGCCTTGCTTATACTGTGTCGGAACATCGTAGGGGGAACTGCTGCTTTTTCTTTCCTTACTTACTTACTTGATTGGGGAATTATAGGCATCATTGCAGGCGGCACAATGCCATAGCTGCTCTTCCCTCCTCTCCAGGATCCATGAAACGGTCTGCCTGCTGATAATGCCAGTTAACATCAGGTTGGATATTCTTCTGGCTATTCCACGCAGGTTGCTGTCTCTCCCAGAGCCTCTAGAGACTCCAGCTTCCCTTGTCTATCCATTGTGTGTGAAGTTGTGTCTTCATCCTCTTTGTGGTTGTGTCGTTGAACCGTGCTGTCAATGCTGCCACGACTGTTGGTAGATCTAATTGCATGGTGCCGCCAATCTCAGCCTGGCCGGCTAGCTCATAAACACGTTCATTGCCTTGAACTCCTGCATGAACAGGGCAAAAGATCCATACAATCCTTGTGAGTCTGCTGCTTTATATTGCCTCTCGTCAGTCTGCATACATCCTGTGTTTTTCTTTCCTCATCCTCACTATCGCCATTTCTCCCCCACTTCTTTCGCATGTTTGTCACTCTCTTGTGAACTGCTATTTCCGGGGTGCCCTGACAGTCGAAGCAGACTTTGTGCTGGTGAGGCTAGAGAGGGTAGCAGAGTAAGCCTGATTCTCTGTTTGGACTTCTCAGTTGACATCCACCACTTGGCGCTTATATGACCTAATGCAGTTGCGAGCGCAGTAAAACCTTACTAAAACTAAACATAATAATATGTCTAATAGGGGATAGTTCTTTTGATACAGTTTGCCTGTCTAGGACCATTAATGCCATTATTCTGAGTTAAGTTCCATCACAAAGTTGGCAACGTGCGGTTTGCGTTGTCGTTTTGGAAAACAAGTGGGAACAACGTCAGAAGAAAGTGTGCCACATGACGCTCAATAAGTTCATCTCTGTAACGAGCTCCTGTCAATGTCCGGTTGACAGTCACAATTAGCTACCTCTTAGTCAACGTAATTTCGCCCCATATCACGATGCGCCGGTGGCCTAGGCGTTAGGCTCTCGGACTCGCAGCCGTAAGGTAGTGGGTTCGAATCCTGTCAGGGACCCGACGTTGAGTCCTTTGGAAAGGCGCTTTACACGAATTTTCCTAACTTCACCCAGGTGGTAAAGGGTGCCCGCCGGCTATAGCCAGTGAAATATCTTGTCAGTTTGTTACTGTTTTAAGGCGTTCAGTCCGCAACTTGCACTGCTTGCTTCCCGGGAAGCCGAGAATATTTCAGAGCTCGAGGTCTGCTGGGGTAATAACAGTTGTAAGTGCATGCTCTTTTAAAATTTAATGGTAGTAGTAGTAGTTGTTGTTGTTGTTGTTGTTGTTGTTGTTGTTGTTGTTATTTTGCTTCCTCTCCCTTCCTCTGTCTCTAGACTCTGCCGCGCCTGCACGGTCTCTGTGTTGTCGGTATGTTGTACAGGTTTCCTTCCATCGTTTGGCAGGAGACAGAATCGGAACTTGTCTGTGAACAAAACATTTTCTCCAGTCAATGTTTGTCCAGCGCAAACGGTACGTGTCAAGCCATGCACGCAATGACGTGGCTTGGGTTTAGACCGTGAAGCTAATCTGTAGACTCTCAAGTTTATCTCCGGGAGACGATTCCTCACAGTTCTGGTTGAGCTTGGTGTTAATCCAGGCGGGGGTGGGGGGGGGGCGAAGCCGGACGGACGCAGATTGTTCTGGGGATGAACATGGTGTGGATGTGTCGGCCTTGTCTCTGTATTGTGATCTGAGGTGTGCCACTTCTAGGTCGATCATTCGTTGATCCAGACGCCCGGACACGTGACCACAAACACCCGATGCTATTTCGGTGGACGTTGCGCCTCCTAGTCATGCAGTATCTATTCGGAGACGGCTCCGACGGGAATAGACCAATCAAAATGCTTTGTGCCTCTAGATCAAGTATAAAAATCTGGGGGATTACGGGGGGGGGGCATAATTTGATATTTTGCAGCTAAGTTTGACATTTTCTTGAAAATAATTTATTTGCAAATGTTGTAGTGGCTATTTGCGTGATCTACAGCAAATAATACGCAGCTAGACCCCCCCCCCCCCCCCCAAAGCATTGCATCTATGTGCGGGAGTGCGTCTCCGAATAGTTCCTGGGTGCTCGCCGGAGACGTTTCCGAATATCTCCTGCCCCTAGTCACATTTAGCTGTGTAATTCCAGGCAGGAGCATTCCTGATGCTTGCCATCTATAATTTTCCTACAGACGAGCGAGGCATGTTTAAGAGCAGAAAAATAGCAGCTGTATTTTATGTTTTTTCAACACGATAAGGCTTTAAGGAACAGAATCATACACTCACATTATAATCACAAGTATACATAGTCGCATAATAAGGCAGTTAATCAAATGGATCGAAAACCATAGAGTTATTTCCTTGGCCAGCAAGAAATCTAGCTAAAACTCGTGCAACTTACGAAAACAACTAATTTGTCTCTGTGCAAAAATAGCGACTGTCGACTTTCTATTGATTAATGTACGACTATTTAAAGTATGCATATAATTTTCTTTTTTCCTTCAATACGTATACCTTGAAATTGTAACTGGGTGCCTTTCCAACTTTTTAATATATAGGCACCGTGAGATGCTTCTCAATTTTTTAAAAAGCTGAACATTTTCAGACTGAAAAAGTTGAACAGCGCATGGGAACCACTGTATATTGAGCAGTGCGGGAAACGAGGGAGGGGGGGGGGGGGTGCACCTGTGTACTACTGTTTAGAAATTGTTTAATTGGCCCCCAAAAAATTGAAAAGCAAACGAATTTTATGGTGATCAGACTGAGCTCTCATTATTGAAAGTCGAGACGAAATGTTACGTATCCCGTCTAGCTGTATTCGATGCCGTGAGCGATAACGCGAAGTTAAACTGTAACAAGGTAATTTTGCCACCTCTGAGCCAATGGAGCTTTTGGCATCATCTCAATGAAAGCCTGTTCTTAAAAAAGTTATCTTGCTTTTGATAATAGAAAAAAATCCATCTATCTGGAATAGAAGTCGAGATATTTATCGATTGAAGGTAGAAGGGGTCGCCTGGCTTCAGGGGTAAACTTATCGAGAATATCTTTAAATTTTGTTTTCTCTTCACGAAACAAACTAAAAAGGCGGACAACGACACGCATACGATGAAATATGCATATTTGTATTTTTGATGTATATATGACGGTTCAAAATGTTCCGCAATATCCCTGTTGCTCTGATGATCCCTGGGGTTTTACTTTTTGTGGCGTCGGTGGCCTAATGTTAGACTACCGGACTCGGAATCGTGAGGTTGCGGGTTCCGGGGTTCGAGCCGCGGGCCCGACGCTATGTCTTTGGGAAAGACACTTAAACACGAATTTCCCTCACTTCACACAAGTGCAATGGGTACCCGACCATAGAGAGCGAAATATCTTGCCAGTATGTTAGTGTTTTAGCGCCTATATGCTAAATGGCAACTTGTACTGTATGCTTCCCAGGAAGTTGAGTTAGTTTCAGAATGCTTTCAGCTTTCCTGGGGTAATAGTATAGATTGTGAAGCGCATTGAGATTGCTGGTGAGTGAGGATTTGCGTTATACAAATGTTATATATTATTATTTTAAAAGACAGCATACCCAGTTTTGGACGAGATTGAGTTATCTATTACACCTGGTAGTTAACTGCCTTAGTCTGGTATTAATATCATGATACATATGGCGGGGAAGGTGTTTTGAAGATATACAAAGTGACAGAAATATGCAATGTTTGACCCATTAAAAGAGATATATGCACTACATGTACTTATTCATTATGGAAACTTTACTTATCAAATGAGTGTTTTGTGTAATGTGATGATGCCAATGGCCTTAAACACTGAATAAACTTACTTACTTATTTAAAGTGGCGGTCTGTTGAGAGGCAAATATATGGAGTGGGTTTTTTTGTGTGTGTGAAATTAGTTTAGTAAAAGTTTTACGGCCCTCACAACTGCATCAGGTTATATGAGCGCGCGCGTATTTGTGTGCGTGATTTTTGTTTGTTGTTTTTGTCGGTTTGTTTGTTTGTTTGTTTGTTTGTTTGTTTGTTTGTTTGTTTGTTTGCTTGTTATTGGCTTTCATCAAACACTGTATGAAGCTGTATATAGTGTCTTTTGAAATAAAACTCCAGATCAAACAAATGTTAAGTACAGAGTTCATCGATATGAGGCCTTGGCGTGTATAATTCAAGAATGTCACACCTACAAAGGTACAAAATAAATATCCCTTCATGAAACGAACTGAAGTTTAAGATTGGTAGATGAGATAATTAAGAAATGTGTGTTGCAGACTTTTCAGCCATTTCAGGGAGACTCCACGAGTTGGAAATGGAACAAAAAGGTCTCTTATGAAATTTCAAAATAGCCAAAGAATGTGGCAAAGTCTCAGTTGTTACAGAAATGATGTGTTTGCTTTGTGCTCGCTACTTCCCCAAACAGGCAAAAAGGTCAGGCTGTCAGAGTGTATCTCCTCAGACTCTTGAGTGGTTCGTTCCAAGGCCTGGCAGCTTAAGACAGGCTCTCCACATCGCTCAGTGCGATTTACAGAAGTACGAAGAACATAGCTCCAACAGCCGAACTTTTCACGTCTACCCTCCACCTTTTCTCTCTCTCTGTCCCTGTCCCTATATATGTCTGTCAGTCCCTGTCTCTGTCTCTGTCTCTCTGTCTCTGTCTCTCTCTCTGTCTCTCTCTCTCTCTCTCTCTCTCTCTCTCTCTCTCTCATTCTTTCTTTCTTTTCTCTCTATTTCTCTCTCTCTCTTTGTCATGCTTTCTCTCTCCCTCTCAAGCTTTCTTTCTTTCTCTCTCTCTCTCTCTCCCTCTTTCTCCCTCTCTCTATATCTATCTCTCTCTATCTCTCTCTTTTTGTCTTTCTTTTTCTCCCTCTCTCATTTCATATATCGCTCTCTCCCTTCCCCCAACCCCCACTCTCTGTCTCATTCTCTGTCTCATTCTCTGTCTCATTCTCTATCTCATTCTCTGTCTGTCTGTCTCTCTCTCTCTCTCTCTCTCTCTCTCTCTTTCTCTCTCTCTATCTCTCTATCTATCTATCTATCTATCTATCTATCCACCCATCTATCTATCTATCTATCTATCTATCTATCTATCTATCTATCTATCTATCTATCTATCTATCTATCTATCTATCTAT
>NW_004797423.1:310992-322453 GCF_000002075.1 Aplysia californica
TGTGTGTGTGTGTGTGTGTGTGTGTGTGTGTGTGTGTGTGTTTATGTGTGTGTCTCAATTTTTCAGACATTATCTTTGACAAATCATCGTCAAAAAGTGTCAGATCTGAAACAAATACGGATGATTATGGTTCTTCATTCATTTCTCTGCTGTGATGTTCTCAAAATTTCCTTCATTAACACAATGTTTCCCAAGTTTCCCATCAGATCAGGTTTTCAAAAAAATGTTTCTCTAGGTCTACCCCTCTCTTGTTTGCTTTATACCCGTTCATTGAGGGCAAGCTATTATTCAAGGCTTTTATGTTGAGTTAAGTGTCCTAGAAACAACATTAATTGCTGCTTCCTGATCATTGTTCTCATTTTCGAACATTCCACCTGGGCTTCTTTCACTACTTCTTCATTGCTTTGACAAAGGCAGAGACAAGTTAATTACAATAAGAATTCCATTGTCACTGTAGCAGCTACAATAGAGAATCTGTAAATTTAGCCTCTGACGTTTTCACAAAAAGTATGACCCTCACAAATTAAATTACATTTATACCATTTTTCCTTTTTAACTTCAGAACAAAATAATTTCAAACGAAATCATGTTAGAATAACAAATGTTCGTTAATTTATGCATTAGCAATTGCACATACATCCAAATGTTGCCTTCTTGGGACTCTCTTGGTGTCATTTTCATGTTCTCTTCAACATTTCCAGTAGTTGGGCCTTGCTTCTTGACCTATTCTGCTCTTAAACACTTCTCCTCCTTCTGCCTGCCTTGGTTGTTTTAGTACTAAGCCAAGCTTCTACGTCCTGTTACCATCATTTGTTAGGTGTCGCCATTTACCTCTTGCCTTCAGCTTTCCAGAATATTATTTTCATCGAGTGAATTATGGTGTTTGGTATGTTTAAGTCAGTTCAATTTCATTACGTCCTTTATGACTGTTGGTGTTTATACCTATTCTTCCCAGTACTTTTTCAGTCTGTATTTTATGTCTCCTTTAATATTTTATGTCTTCTTTGTTAACTCATTTCGACAACTGTAATCCTTTCTTATATTCAACTTCATAGTTGTGACCCGGTTGTGGCACACCTAGCAAATATTCTCATCACAATTACTCGTGAATGATGCTAATTGTTCTTCAATTAAAGTCTGACGATAATCAGTGCTTCTCCAGAGAAGAACATATCCTAAGCCAAACAGAAGAAATAAGGATAAAGTTGACTGCTGGCCTCTTGTAATTGTGCGGCCGATGAGGCCAAATCTGGCCGAGAAAGATTTGCCATATGTTGAGCACTTTAATTTTTCATGTTCACTGTAACAGCTTGTGAATGAGCGTAGCTTAAGCTGTCTTGTTTATACAAGACGCATCAAAAATGCGAACATTGTATGGCCGAGTAAAGAAGTATGTAAATGCATGTAGAAAGTTCCCCCATGCCATGCGATAAAAACGTTTTCCGATAGCAACATGCTGTCGATTGCGCCCGACTTCTACTTAATCTACCTTCTTTCCTAACTGCCAGCGGGCTTTTTGGGCACAGGCGTCTGTTTCTAACATTCTGGCACTGCTTCCACTTTCTGTAACGCATACAGTTTATCTCCCGTCATTATTATTTCACAGTTGCTTGCGTTGATAAAATAAGCGCGCTCTGCCAACTTCACGATGATACCAGCTGTCTGACATCACCAAAGCAGGACTTTGACTCGCTGTTAGCCCAGTTGGTAATAATAGATTCCCTCTAAACAGCAAGCTCTACGTGCTTTACAATCTATTTTACTATCTCAGCAGACCTGATAGTATTCTGGAACATTCTCAACTTCCTGGGAAGTATACATTGCAAGCTGCCATTTTACAGTCGCCAAAAGCACTAACAAAACTGGCAAGGTCTTTCGTTATCTATGGCCGGGTACCCATTCCCAACTGGGTGAAATGAGGAACATCGTGTGTAAAGCGTCTTTCCCAAGGACAAAAAGTCTGGCTGAGCCGAGGCGAGAACTCGCAACCTCACGATTGCGTCGAATCCCCAACAGAACATTCTAATCTTGGGCTGGTTAGAAGAGTTTTTAAGGCTCTCTGTCCATTTGGCTCGGTCTTATCGGAAATAAACGTTAAATTCTGAGGTCCCGCCCCTTAAATACAGGGTGATCCAAAAAAACAACAACTGTACAACCTTTTTTCTAAATATCTCGCACAAATTTTGCACTAAAATGTTGTAATTTGGAACAGATATACTTCAGTCAAAAGGAATTTGTTTGACTTAATCATGATCTCAGCGAGCAAAGGAAACTTGAGAAAAACTATCTGCAAACTTCTATTGGTCTGTTAGGCTACTGTAGTTTGCAATGCGCAATCGTTGAGATTTTTAGTAGTAGGCCTAATGTGAACTAGTGCGCCATGCTACAAAAATGGTGAAATAGCTGAAAACGGGTTGTTTTTTTACGGGCTATGTAGAGCAAAACTATTCCTTGGATTTATCTCAAATGAATATCAGACAAATTCCTTCTGACTTCCAGATCTTGCGTACAGATTTGAAAGTCAAAACTTCTATGTAGAGGAAAATATTAACAAAAAAAAGTTTTACAGTTTGTTTGTTTTTTGGGGGTTTTTTTTATCCCCATGTACATGTAACTTTAAAGAACTGAAATGGGCGTTAAACGTACACAATAATTATTTTGCAAAATGTTTCTGCCACTCCCTTCATTATTGTTTCCTAGTTGCTTTCATGAACCCTTAAAAATCGGTACATTTATTGGCTAGATGCTCCATTTTTTTCTTGTTTCCTTACTTGTCATAAACATAGCAGTTTGCATGCACTTAACATGTATCCTCACGCTGTATCAAATCTTCTTTCCTTTCTGAAAATAAAAGTTAACGAGTATTGCTTCGCTACCCGAGAGTTCCAAAGTTCTATCATCCCAGTACTTAGTTTTGAGAAATTTGAGGTTAAAGATCTGGAGTTTCACAACATGGTCAAGCTTTTTCGAATGCAATATCTTGCTAACGACTCCGAATAAACTTACGGTTTAAAGCAGACAGGATATTTGGTTTCTGACCTCATAGTCTTAGCACGAGTTACTCAAAGCGGGTCAAAATTTCAGATAGAACTTTGTAATTCTAAGGTAACGACTTGTTTGCAGCTTGAAACCTATCCTTTCTTCCATAAGGAAAATGCTAACATATTATTCATATTTCAAACTAAACTTACTGCGGAAAGGCTGGGGATTGACCCAAGACATGAAAGAGTCCCTAAAGTAATTAGCACGCTCTACTGACCTCACAATAAGTGATACTAGTTATTGAACAGGATTAAAACAGTACTTTGATTTTTTCATCCGGTGTATAATATGATATCTCACTCTCTATCTCCGTCTATCTCTCACCCTAAGCCTCTCTCAGGATTTTTGTCCCTGTTTTCAGACAGCCATCTCTCTATAATGACTGCATAATTAAAAACAAACAAATTGTTTACCAAGCGAAAGATGCAGCGTCATCTATCATGGTAGTAAGTCTAAATTTCAAAATAATTGCAAAACAAGTATGGTGTAGAGTTAAATGAGCCGCGTCGATCAGTCGTAGTCTCTTTCCTCATCTGAAATGTAATAGTAACGGATATAGATTAATTAAACATATTAATATAATGTCGAGATTATTTCAAAATTCTGCAGGTCTGCTGGGGTAATGGTAGGGATTGCAGAGCGTAACGAGCTTGCTGTTGAGCGGTTATTTCCGCTATACAAAAAGCTATCTATTTTTAGTGTCCAGAGCAAAATACAAGTTCTTTCCTTCCACTGAAAACCTCGCAGTTTCATATACTACGATATACTACGACAAACATACGGCATACAGGACGGCGACAAAGTAAACTCTATCCAGCTTCAATACATATCAGCCAACATTGGAAATGCAATACCCCTATTGCAGGGAAATTGTAATGCAAGGGCGACGTACTTATGTCCTTGAATTAAAAAAGTAGAATGTATTCAACCATTCTGAACCGCCATCTGTGGTGTAGCGGTTAAGCTCTTCACTGTGGCTCACATGATTCTCGAGTTCCATTTTTATTTTTCAAGTGTCTGGGTCTTTCTGTTGAGATGTTTAATTCCCTTAGCCCCCCCCCCCCCCTCCCCCATCCTAAATTATTTAAATTGTGTAGATGGTGGCTTTAAAACACCTACGAAGAAATATTTATAGCATTCTGATTGTCTTCAGCTTACAGATAAATCATTGGTTAGTAATAGTTACAACCTGTCAGTTTGTGCATCCCTCTAAACCTTTTACTCCAATGAGTATTTGTCAAACCAGGAAAAAAACAGGTTAGGGGTGAGGAGCGGGGGAGGGGGGGATCAGAGAACCATTAGACAAAAACAATATAACCATGCAACAGGCAATATAACAAACAAGAGAAAGATGTTTGTTTCTCCCCTTGACACCATAAAGTAACAGGGGCCGAAAAAATTAAAAGTAAAGTAAAGTAAAGTAAAGTAAAGTAAAGTAAAGTAAAGTAAAGTAAAGTAAAGTAAAGTAAAGTAAAGTAAAGTAAAATGTAGTGAACCTTTCAAAAGCCATCGATTACTTATACCAGGCTAACGTTTTTGTAAGTCCTACTTAAATGTATTTCCACGATGGTGGGACATAAGATAACACCGGTCACTATCCAGGTAATCCAAACCTCCCTCTCAAATTACTAAATGTTCCACAAGTGGAAACCAACTTTAACGTAATGGCTTCACTGGCTATGAAAGAACTGAAGAGGTTTGGGGTTGTTGTTGTTGTTGTTGTTGTTGTTGTTGTTCGGGGGGGGGGGTAGGGGAACAGTGGGGGGGGGGAGGGAAGAGGAGAGGCGAGAGGAGGGAGGGGAGAGGGGGAGGGAGGAGGTGTTGTGGCAGTAATGCTTATGCTACATGGTTTGTTTGTTTTCCTTTTTTTAACACATAAGTGACGTCAGTAATGTTAGTATTTAGGCTATCGAGGAGATGATCGTGGGTCTGCTGGTTTAACAGTTCGAAGCTCTGTTCGGTCCGACGTTGTGCCCTTTGGAAAGATACTTCAAACATATTTATCCATTGATTGGTTTGGTCCTATCGGAGATAGTGGCGTCGGTGGCCTAGTGGCTAGTAGTGTTGTGAGTGCGATCTGGAGAAAGAAAAAAAAAGTATGCTTCGAATGTCTCATTGTGCAAGGGGAGTTAGGTTAGCTAAGTATCCCAGCATACGACGCAGAAAACATTCGCTGCGCTTCGAAGCGAAAGTGGGTACCCATATATATATATATATAGCCTTATGCTTCGAATGTCGAATTGTGCAAGGGGAGCTCAGACAGTAGGCCTATGTCAGCCTATGAAAATCTCCCGCTGCGCTTCGATGAGATGCGATGATCTATTGAGATTTTAATGACATCACAAGTGCCTCTTAAAGGTATGTTTTAAAACGCATGCTGACTCCTCTGATCACTTGTATATTTTATTATGCTTTGATTTTACTACGGGTTGAGAACAATTACAAGAAATCCATTATGAAAAAAAAATCACACTACATTTGATGACTCTGCCACACTTCAAATAGCTGTGATTAGCGCAAAAATCATGAACATCGAATAGTGAAATCGAATGGGCACAACTCTAGTGGTTAGGCTATCGGACTCATAATCGGGAGATTGCGGGTTCGGGGATCTCGAGCCTCAGCTCGGTCTGACGTTGAGTCCTTGGGAAAGGCACTTTTGCACTTATTTCCCTCTCGGCTCGGCCCTTTCGAAGACGACGTTAAAATGGGAGGTTCAGCCTCTTAAATAACGCAATAGTGTTGATAGGGACGTAAAAACATATCACTTGCTACCAGAGGTAGGCGTTACATTTGGGGGTGCCACAAGTGTTGTAGGGGACTTAAAACCTGTACAATCCCGCACATTTTCTTAACTCTTCGGAGGAATAAAGATGTGAAATCTAAAACAGAAAAATGCTGTCTTTTACCGGTGTGACTATTCGGACACAAACACGATCCTGTGGAACCTCCCCCCTCCCCTTCCCCCTGGGTCATTTTCGGTAGAGATTGTTTTCAGCACCCTCCAACACCGATAGCGCATTTCCCGGTCACAGCAATTTTATGCAAACTGCAAAGTTCCACTGGCCCAAAAAGGAAAGAGAAACACGTCATTCTCAAAAAGAAAATAAGACCCACATTGTACGTAACTCGTATCTGACCATGCTATATATAGTAGAAGGACACCCGTGTCCGAATATTCATGAGAGTTTTTACGGACACGTCGTCCTGTCCCAACCTACGCGACCGTCTTCTACAGCTGGCAGCAGTTAGTTGGTGGCGTTCTCGACTTTGATGCACTTGAACCTGGTTCGGATGCGTATTGGGGACACACATGGTTTTCTTTCCCTTTTTTGAGGGGGGGGGGGTGTTTTGTTTTGGTTTTGTTTGGTCTTTTTACTTGGTTGTGGTTGTTGTGTTGGTTTTTGTGGGGGGGGGGGGGGGGGTTAGGGGTGGTTTTGTTTTTGGGGTGGGGGTTCCGGTTGTTTGGTTTTAGTTTTTATCTTTTAAAGTTTTAAAAAAAAATTCTTAGCTTGTATGGATGTCTGGTTTTCGGAGGTTCAATCTCTTGAATTGATAACTTTGGAAAGAATTTTTTAACTCCTATACATTACATAAAAATCTGCGCACACGCATTTTGATTCTGGCATTATGCAGACCATCGTGAAAGAGGTGCTTGGAGGAAGGATGTGGGGCAGGAAAGCAGGGAAAAGGCAAAGAGAAACATACATGGACAACATTGGAATATGGACTGGCCTGGATATAGCAGAATGTGCAACGGTAGCTCGCAACCGTGAATAATGGAGGTTCGTTACACGTCAACACCTGAGTCAGAGATGACACCCCCAAGTATCCCAGGTATTATGCCGGTATTATGCTGGTGTTATGCTCCTCATACTTCACTATTGTGACTGTACTATGTAACTCAATTCTCCCAACCTGGGTCTTTTTTTCTTTTCTTTTTTTTTTTTTTTTGGTATGTGTTGTACCGCGCTCTCAACTGCATGAGGTCCTATGAGCGCGCGGGACACATTATAAACATTTTCAGTTGGAAGGAAATTTTGAATTTTGCCCTGGTGGCGGCCGACGCCTATTCTTGTTGATTTTAGACCACCAAGTGATCTTAAACGTGCGTACATTGCACACAGGACCTCCGAGGTTTTTCTCCTTTGTCCGAGAAGGCTAGGTGTAGATCGTTCCTACCTAGAGGAGGGGGCAAAGAAGGTGAGGGGGAAGTGGGTAGAAAATGGAGACGACAGCAGACGTCAGAATATTGCTAGAGATCGGGAAAGGAGGTGAAAGGAGACAATTTTAGAGAAGAAAATTGTTCCGTCGCTTCCCGGATTCGAACCCAGGACCTATGAATGAGAGACAAACACCTTAACCTCTAGGCCACGAGAGACCCGCAAGATTAAATTAAATGTAGTACTAGAGAGTAACTTAAATAGAAAAGACAGAGGAGAGATGAAGACGATATATGTTTGTCAGAAAGAAGGAACAAACCACGTCAGAGCACCTGCCAACCACCCACTTATATCGTGATGTTAACGGCAATAAACTGGGTGGGGCTGTTCTGACGCACACCTCGGGCTATCATATTTCGCAGCCGCTCACTCCAACTGTTCCAGCTTTGCCCCAAATGTCTCGAAACGTGAGCGGATGTTGAAATTACAACGTGTGTGAGCCTTACATGCAGGCAATTTAATTTGAATCATAATGTAATCATATAGGTGTGAAAATCGCTCCATCAACAGCTTGAAAACGTCGTACGATGACATATCTTGTTGCTGGTGTGCATTTGCTTTCGATCAAAATCGTTTCATTTGGAATGCTGAATACCGCGGAGTATTTGGTTTGCTGTTTGTTTGTTTGTTTGTTTGTTATTGTGAGTTTTGTTAGTATGTTTATTTGTTTTTAGGCCTGCGTGAATTGTTGATTTTCTAGATTCCTATAGAAATTCGCAAGTTCAAGTCGTTCCCGATTTGTTAGTGTACTATTACTATTATCTGGGTGCTTTTATTACTATATCATTTAGCCTTTAATGGCTCATATAATGTGTTTCTCATCCATCTTGTACAGTTTGTCTACAAAAAGATCCACCTAAAAGGCAATACCTCGGTCATCTCGGTACCAACTTCAACAAAACTTGAAACAAATGAACATCCAACCCTGTAGACATCTGTTTTGTAAATATGAAAAAAATTTAATCGGCGTGTTCCAAAAATATAAAAGTTTTAAAATGTCAACCAAAATTGGTAAAAACGCAAAATTTTACTTCTTAAAAATATTCAGCAACAGGGGCGTGATGGGCACATTCTGGTTTCAGGACAAGGACGGTAGAACCACAACAGTCACATCAGATGGTTGTCTCATTGAGCTGAAAAGCTTTGTAGACCTTTGAGGATGAGAAAGTGTTGTGCTGAAGAGGCCTGGTTCCAATATGATGGAGCCACACACCACGTGTCAAGAGTGGCTCTAATTGTGTGGTTGTGTTTGGGAACGACATAATATGTAAACTGAAAGTTTACAAATGAATGTTCATTACGTTCTCCATAATATTAACTTTAACCCTTTGTACAGTACATTTTTGTTTTGGTGATGTTGTTTTGTTGGGTTTTTTATGGACAGAGTCTACGGAAACAATCCACAAACAATTGAACAGATGAAACGCGGTGTTGAACATGACGTCCAAAAAATCGACCCAGAAACATGCCACGTGTTGGGTTTTTTTTTTAATTTCCAGCGGCGTATTGCAGCTTGTAGGGAGAGAAATGGTCAAGACCTGAGGTTTAAAATACCTATCATCTTTCCTGTGCTTATTTGAAATATCAATTTTGCAATGCACAAAAAGTGACTTTTTGAAAAGGATAAATACGGTTGATTTTAATGAAGATGCAAAGTTTGCGTTTCATGAAATTTCGGTATAAATTTTGTTTAATGTGGTATTTTCAAAACGTTTTGATTGACTTTTTTTCGATTGACATATCGTAGTTTAATTTTTTTTTTCTTAGTTTTGTTGAAACTGGCCCAAAGATGACCGAGTTTTCACCATTTGAATGGATCCTCTGTTTTTATTAAGACACCCGGGTATCCACGCACTAAAATGTTCTTTTTAATGGATACAAAAGATATTGAGCCCCCCCCCCCCATACAAAAATCCCTCACAAAAACAAAGCAAAAAATATATAAAATAAAAATGACCCCACAGGCGCAAAAATGCCGGGTTCTTCTATTTGATTATTAAAAGCATACATGAACGATACTTGTATCAAGCATTGTGAGAAATATTCTACTAGTGTCTCTTTTACCGGTCGATTTGTATTAGATCTGAGAACAAGGATCAAAGCGTTACCTTCTCCCTGGTAGTCAAAGTTTAATAATATCAAAACTCTATGGTCAACGAGTTAGCTACTCAGTGGCGGTCAAGATCAAAGAATGAAGTTCAAAGAGTTGGCTTCTCCTCGGTAGTCAAATATCAAACAACTATGGTCAAAACTCAAAGAATGTAGATCCCAGTGTTGGCCACTCCCTGGTCATGCAACTATCAAAGAATGAAGATCAAAGAGTCGGCCCCTCTCCAGCCGAACCGCGCGAACCTGAGAAGAGAGAAAAGGAGGGCACGTGACAGGTGGCGTGGTGGTGGTGTTCGGAGCGTCACCTGGCGGAACCACTGTAGGCTGACGTCATTTTTAAATTACCGGATATATGCAGTATTTACAATTTAGCGGAATGGCTAAAAAAAAAAAAAAGAAGAAATCCAGCTGAACATTATTACCAAGAAAACAAACGCTTTGTAACTGCAAACATGCCAAGTCAATACATGTTATAGTTTTAAGAATGCAGTTTTGATAATAACTTCCTTATTATGTTTAGATCTAAAGCAAATGGTGTTGTTTGATTGGTCAAATTCGGGGGGGGGGGGGCGGTTGTTGTTGTTGTTGTTTGTTTGTTAGTTTGCGGTTTGTTTGTTGTTGTTGGTGGGTTTTTTTTGGCTCTCCTGTAGAGTTGTCAGAACTGCGTATTATACTGTATTTTTACAAGTAACGGAAGCAGGGGAAAACTGAGAATTTTTTGGCCTTACTTTACAGCCAAAGACCTTGTCAGAGTGTCAATGCTTGAGCGCTCAACCAGTTACTTGAACTGTATGCATCCCCGGAAGCCGAGAATGTTTCTTATAATCAGTGCCTCGACGCTCGGTGTAGTATAACAAGAACGTATAGCCCTGTGCCCATTGACACGATCGGTTCAGTTCGGTTCGGTTTGCTAGCCAGATTAAAGGCGCAAAGCGGCTATCTTGGCACAAACCGATCGCTCGACTCGTCACCTCAAAACCAAACGCGTTTGATTACCGGCGACGAGTCGGGCGATCGGTTGGCAATCGGCTGGGCACTCCGTATTAGTGATTAAGGGATCTGCTGTTTTAATAATAGCATAGGTTGTAAATCTTATAAAGTTTGCGGTAGAGCAGAGGTTTGCGGGATATACATTGTAAACGGTATGAATGTCAGCCAAGAAAGCAGAGTTGTCGAAATTTTAGTGTTCTTTGTGTATGGAAGGGATATATCTGTCTATTTAGCTGTCTATCAATCGGTCTATCTACATGTCTATCTACATGTCTGTCTATTTACATTTCTGTCTAACTATATGCATATAGGTCTATCTGACTACATGCCATTCTATCTAGCTGTCTATTTAGCTGTCTACCTATCGACTATCTATCTATCTATCTATCTATCTATCTATCTATCTATCTATCTATCTATCTATCTATCTATCTATCTATCTATCTGTCTATTTATCTGTCTTTCTTTCTGTCTACTTATAATTATGTTTACCTATCTGTCTATCTTTCTATTTAGCTGTCGACCTATCTACCTGTCTGTCTACCTATCTATCTATCTGTATTTATCTGACCGTCTGTCTGTATATCTATCTGTCTACCAATCTATTTATTTGTATATTTATCTGTCTACCTCTCTGTCAGTCCAATCATTTAGCCATGAGGTGCCAGTGTGGCTTACAATCATGCAATCCATGTATAACTCAAGTTTTTGCTCTTCCAGAACACAACATCCTTAGTGTAGTCTTTTGTTCCAATGACAATTTGACGGCAATGACAAGACAACAACAACAAAAAAAGGAAAATGACAATGACTACGACAATTGAAATTGAAAATAAATGGCAACGACAATATCTGTATTCACCTGGAAGGGAGAAATTGTCTTGGTCGTTTAAATTGGCAGATTGGTGACACTAAGGCCATGTGAATTCATGCCAACACACAACAACAAAAAAGGACATGAATACATCATATTACGTACTGAAACACGCCAGTTGCGAAAACGTCATCTATTTTTCTGTTTTTCTCTCACCCTGTTTCTCTCTCTTTCTTTCTTTCTTTCTCTCTCTCTCTCTCTCTCTCTCTCTCTCTCTCTCTAA
>NW_004797423.1:323599-328778 GCF_000002075.1 Aplysia californica
ATAAATAAATGAATAAATTCTAAAATAGATAAATGAGTAAATATAAATAAAACTGTCAGCACGCAGACAGAGAAGTGAAAAATAAAATCTTGAAGGCAGTTTTCCCACTTCAAAGAGATTCGATATATCTCTCTCGTGCGTTTGGCCCATAGATTTAATATTAAACTATCCTAGACTGCGCACTCCTGGTGGGATTCCGGCCCACTATGGGGCGCGCCATTTGACTCGTTCCGGAAGCAAAGAGGAAAATGTGGCTCAGGCACTCGACTATAGCGCGGTCAAAATTTGTGGCACAACTTATACTCAAATATCTCTTTAACCGGTGAATCAATGTCACCCATACTTGGCACAGCAGTTCGTATCAATGTGTGTTAACTTTATCATATTTTTCCACAATGACTGAGGCTAGATTTTTTAAATACTTTTCTTCATTAATTTATTTTTAAAAGAATTGATCCATAAAACTCCGTCATGCGGAAAATGGGAATGTTCACAGCACTTCCCGCTTCTCACACACATTTTGCATACGCATAATATTAAAAAAAATAATGTAATTATGGTCTACGTCACAGCTCACCAATGACGCTTTTTAGCGGCAAAACGTAGATCTATTACAAGAAATGTATTTTAAAGTGGAAACATTTTTACACTGAAAGTTCTCAAAACATGCGTTCAATACATAATGTCGAAATTAGAAAAATAAATGAGGAACTGCTTTCAAAAGTGACATTGCACCAGCTGTAAACTTTTTTTGAATTGGTAGAAACCACCCACTTGGATTTTTTAATCAGTATTTATCAAGGAATTATTTAGAATACATAAAACAGGTGTTTACAAAAATATTGATCAGTTAAGACAAATTGATACAAGTCTTTGTGTAAAAGCTGGAGAGTCTATGTTCGACAGTTTAGGAAATATTTGACTATAAGTTGCGCTAAGAATGTTTGATCGTACTATAGGCCTATGGCGAGACTTGAGTTTTGCCCCTTATTCTGGCGTCCACGGTGCGCACTAGTGCAGCAAACATTTTACAGAGAGCAAAGACTGGCGGCCATGACAGTGCTGCCAGGTCTAGGATTGCAATTCAAGTCTGTGGTTTAGTCCCGTTATATTTTTCGCTCCACGTCTTTCTGCATACATCTGGCTTCATCATTTTGTACGTATATAATTAAAAGCATACTACCTAGTTTGCAATCGTAATTATATACTGTAACTGGAACGTGATGTATGGATCGATATTAGAGCCACACTAAATAGAAGAAGCCCACAAGCTGCGCACGTCCAAAAATGCAAAAGAAACTTCTGAAAGCTCTAAATGCGGCAAGCTCTTCTCTTTCAGAATTAGTTTCATTTGGCCATAGCAGAAGCCACAGGTCAGCTTATTCCTTATTTCTTCTATTTCTTTTTAGAAATATTATACACCTCTGCGGATACATTGGACATCATCAGATATTGACGGACGAACTATTATTATTACACGCATTACTGTAACGAGTATTGGTTGGTATTGGATCTACACTGAATAGCGGGCGTTGAGAAGTGGATCATTTATTGGATATTAGCAATATTCTAACTTGGTGTCTACTGAGTTTCGAAAAATTCTGTCGACGTCTCTATCAATGCAGAGAACTGATGAGGTAATTAATCACTAAGGTGTACGTTGCACATCATCGACAAGCTGTTCATATATTCTAAGCTCAGAAAGTGAAATTTTTTTCAGAAAATAGAAAAAAAATTGTGTCATTCTTTCGATATACTTACTACGTATAACTTTTCTTGGATTTTACTAGGTGAAAAATTTTCTAAGCACTTGCAATCGGCACCACAAAATGCGAAAAATGGAATTTTAAAGTAATCAAAACTATAGGCTTAGTACATCTGAACAGCTGGCCGAAATATGGGATTTCTTGCGAGTAGTAGGAGTACACCTGAGGACATTTACATAAAGGTAATAATGTATCACCTGGTGTTAAGAGATGTTGTGCATTTTGCAAAGCAGCAGGTTCACGCTGTGATTCAGTGCAGGCCAACCTGGGAGATTTCTCCCACGAGTGGCCCATCAGGTAGTTTTGATGGGCGGTAGGGATCACTCGGGTAGTGACAGGTGTTATTTTATGCATCGCTTGGAAACACATTTAGGCAAGCGGCACGAAAATGTTAGCCTCTTAAAGGTGGCAAAAGTGATCGCTGGCTATTAAAAGACTGACCAGCGAGGCTCTGATTCGTTTCGTAGGGTCTTTTATTATTTTTTTCGCCAGAGGAACGGGCTTTCCCCCTCTATAACTGAAAATAAATAGGTATCTTCTTAAGCCTGCTCCAGGTTGAGGGGTTTCTAAAGGTTAGGGAGTACATATGGACATGGTGCTTGTGTCGGGGACATCATCATCCTTGCCTTTTCCCCCCTTGATCAAGGTATATAATACCAGGAACAAACACTTTCCACGTTTCCCTATCGTGGGCCAGCCTCTTGGTATTATTGTATGTCTTCCAACTTCTCTGTACATCAATTTCTGTAACTTTTCTTAAGGTTTCACGTGGTCGTTCCCTTGATCTTTTACCCTGTGGCTTCCAATCCAACACTTTCCTTGTTATGCAGCTGCCCAACTTCCTGAGAGTATGTCCAATCCATCGCAATCGCCTTCTTCTCACCTCATCTCTGACTGGGCTCTGTCTGTTTCCTTAACACTTCCTCATTGGTGGGGGTGGGAGAATTTAAGAAATAGGTGGAGAAAAGGTATATTTAGGGTGAGCTCAAGCCAAAAAATGTGGGTGATTGGAGAGTGCTCTGGAGAGGTTAGCTCCTTTTTTCCAATCACACATCTATCGCCCTTATCTGTCCTGCTTCTGTTTTAGTAACGAATATATTCTACGGCACTTGTATGACCTATTTGCGTTGGGAAAGCCGTAAAGCCCTTACTAAAATTAAACTTAATAAAAAAATTCTAACTCGTGCCCTTAGGCAATATCCTACCGGGGAGTAAGGAACAGCACATTAAAGACAGGAAAACAAAAACAAAGGCAAAAAAAAACTATGACAGAAAAACAGAGACAGAAAAGATCGAGGCAGAAAAATGAAAGCAGAGACAGAAAAAACAAAGACAGGGACAGAAGAGCAAATGCAGGGGAAAAAAAACAAAGACACAGAAGCAAAAAACAAAACAAAAGCAAAACGAAGACAGTGGAACAGACAAAAGGTTGGAGGTCACACGTACAGTAATCGAAGAGGAACTGAAAAATCCTGAGAGGAAATACAAAGCAAAGAAACCAGATAATTTCTATGGCTAACTACAACTGAGTACATGATCAAAATGTCGGACACTCCAGCCTAGAATACACAAGACTTAACAATAAAAAAGCTGTCAGAAATGTAGGATAAATGTTGGATGAAGAGATTGCTCCCCATCTGTCTATTTGTTTAGCCCCCTGGCTGACTGGGTGTAGACAGCAGTTTTTTCTGCTCCTAGCAATCTTTCTCCTTTTCTATGCATCTCCATCTCTTCTCCTTACTCAGAAAAGGCATCGGAGAAGGAAAAAAGAGGGAATCAATAATGGGAGGGGGAGGAAGGGGTGGTGTGGGAGGAGGGAAGGAGAGAGAAAGGAGAGAAAACGTGGGAGGGGGGAGAGGAGAGCAGGGGGGGGCAGGGGAGGTGATACAGAGAAAGGGATCCAGGGGATAAAGACAGGAAGAGAGAGAAGCGAGGGAGAAACTGTGAGAGGGAGAGAGGGGGGGGGGAGAGAAAAGAGAGAAGGGGGGGGGAGAAAGGAAACTAGAAAAGAGAGAAGCTGTAACGGGGAAAAGGGACAGTAATTGGGGATACGTGTATGAAAAAGACGTCACAAAGTGCTGAAGATTAGAAGAGTTTCTAGTCTTAGTAGTAAGAGTTTTTACAGCAGATGAAAGACAAATTATAGGTCATGGTTTACGTCCCGAGGATTATAATAGGCGTTACTAGAGGGTAACATACAAGGAAAAGGGGGGATTATTATAAGGACGATACATGTTTGAGTGGAAGAAAGGAGCAAATCACACCACAGCGCTCGACAACCGCCTACGACAAGGGTATGACGGAAGAGGCAATTATTTGGCAGCAAGAGATGAGAGGGAAGAAGAAGAAGAATCTGAATGCAGAGTTGGCAAGCAAGCAGCAGATGGACAAAAAGGGTAGAGATAGGAGATGGATGATGAGAGAGAGGGGAAGAGACTGGGAAGGTCACAGACGATAGCTAAAAGGGTGTCAGGGCGACATACGTTACTCCAATGTTCTCCTACTGGGAGTTTGGCGGGCGCTTCGACGTGGCTTCTTCCTTCTTTTCTGTAAAACATCTATCGTACTCATTTCTCCTCCCTCCTTCTTCCCTATCAAACGTCTATCGTCCTTATCTCTCCTCTTTTTAAGTTTTAGTAGAGGTTTTACGGCGCTCGCAACTGCATAAGGTCATATGAGCGCCAGATATCTCTCCTCTTTCTTTTTTTTTCTTTGTGTGTAACTCTCTAGTCTCATCTAATCTTTGACACTTACATAACCTATCTGTGCTGTAAATGCGGTGAAACTCTTACTAAAACACAATGAAAATCAGTGATTCCCTGAGTCACTTGCGTTTAACACCCCTCCACCCCTCCACTCCTTCCCCAAATACTGCCCCACCACTCTCCTACCCGCACCCGCCAAACCACCACCAAAAAGGTCCCGCACATAAACCAGAAAATAGCTTGCAATATTATTACTTCCCCAAAAAGAGTGGTTTAAACACAGCGTCTGTTTATCACAGCCAGCAATAGCAACATTGATTTATTAGCGCTTTGTTCTGACGGCGGTCGAGTGTAAATGATCCTAGCCTTTCAGTATACTGAAGATGAGTTGATAACTTAATATAAATGTGTGTATGTTTGTGTGTTTGTGTGTGTATGTGTGTGTATGTGTGTGATTATGTGTGTTTTGTGTGAGCGTGTGTGTGTGCGTGTGTGTGTGTGTGTGTGTGTGTGTGTGTGTGTGTATGTTTGTGTGTGTTTGTGTGTTTTGAGGTTACTTTCTGTCAGTGTGTCTGTCTGTCTGTGTGTCTGTCTGTCTGGTTTTGTCCAATAGTATGATATGTCGGGTAATATCTGGTTACCTTGTTTGCTTGTTTTTTTGGATGGTTCTGTGTATGCATCATTGTGTGTGTGTGTATGTTTGTTTTA
>NW_004797423.1:335255-337311 GCF_000002075.1 Aplysia californica
AGACAGACAGACAGACAGACAGACAGACAGACAGACAGACAGACAGACAGACAGAGGGTGGGAGGAGGAGAGAGGAAGAGGAAAGAAGAAGAAGAAGAAGAGTAGGTAGGAGGAAGGAGAGACATATATCACAAAACTCCAAACCCCAGCGAGGAGCGAGGAGGAAGAAGAGACAAGATGTGGGATAACGCCTCGACCCTCTCGCCTCACGCCGTGTCGCTGGCTCTAGCCTCTCTCTACACCCAGAGCCCGTCCTCCGATGCCAACATCGTCATCGCCAGCACAGCGGCTGCTGCTCTCAGCGGCGGAGCTTACAACATCTCGGGGGCCTCCGGCAGTGGCGTATACAGCCAGGGGGGCGCTCTCAGCGGTGGCTCGACGGACAATATGACACTGGGAGAGGGGAGCAATACTGGTACTATCTTCATGGTGCCCTCGGACAACGGGACCGGCTTGAATATGAGCGGGAACTTCACGTACCCTGAGCCTTTCACCACGCCTATGGCCACTCTGGTAGGTCATAATCTGATCTCTCGTTGTTAAGTCGTTGTGAGCGTAAATCACCTACATTTATTTAAAACAAAAAATAGAAAACAAAAGTAACAAAAAAATAATCGTTTGGTATGTGACCCCCTCATCTGTTTGCGTCATCAGCTATTGTAGACCAGTTGTTTTTTCTGATGTACTAAGCCGAAAATTATGGGCTTTTTAAAAGTTTTTAGTTGCATGCATTTGAGAAATATTTTACGGTAATTCAAATTCTAGATGCTGAAAAGGGTACAAAACAAAACAAAACAAGAAACGTTACCCCCCCCTTCCCAAAACACAATCCAACACGATACATGGTACAATTGTTAAAAGAATGAAACTTTTTTTTTTCTTTTAAGAAAGAAAATTGCTTTCTTGGCTTGTAACAGCTGAATCGTTTGCTAACATAATGGCATAATGGTGAACCACATGGTGAAAATAAAACCTCAGGTAGTCACGTGCTGTTTCTTTCTTTTCACGTTCAAAGGGAATAATCCGTAAGTAAATGTGTGTTTTCAACAAATTGACTACAAAGTTTGGTAAAATGATAATAATAATAATGACAGTGACACGTGCGGGTAATATATTTTTTTTAATACACCCCCTCTCTCCCCCCTCCCCCCTCCCCTCCTCTCTCTCTCTCTCTCTCTCTCTCTTTATCTCTCTCTATCTATCTATCTCTCGCTCTTTCTCTCTCTCTCTCTCTCTTTCTCTCTCTCTCTTCATCTCTTTCTCCATCTCTCTCTTTTTCTCTCTCGCGTACACTCTCTCTCTCTCTCTCTCTCTCTCTCTCTCACTCACACTCTCTCACGTTCTTTCTCACTCTGTCTAATTGTTTTGGTAAAATGATAACATCATATTCCTTCGTTTTTAATTGAACGATTGTATAAGTTAAACGCCCCTTGCATCACTCGAAGGTGGGGAACGCGTCTACATAATCAACGTTTTGGCCAAAGTGGAAATGAATTTTAATTTCATTTTAATGAGATGTTTCTCGACGATGATTTCGCCGAGTGAACATTCAGTATAAATCTAGAATTTTGGTTATCTTTCACATCTCATTAATGCCACCTCGAATAAAAAGTTTTGTTAGTGATGTGCCTATTGTGGGACAGTTTTTCGTCTGTAGCCTTGTCTCTACCTGGTTCTTTCAAAATGTCTCACTTTGATTACCTTGTCAAACAAAGTCAGCCTTCGCCCCTGCTCTAAGGTTACTTAACCAGCTTCTGAATTAGACACCCATACCAGAAAGGAGCGATGCAAAATAGTGTGTTTTCTGTACTCTCAAACTTGTTGATGGCGTGATTATACGGTACATCTGAGGTTTGTTCTGCTTCAATTCTTTAAAATCGCCTTGCCTTCCGTGACTAGAATTATCCAAAACTATCCACCTGCCTTCCCAGTTTCTTCTCTGTCACACTCTCCTCTCTTTTCTCTCTCCCTCTCCCTCTCTCTCTCTCTCTCTCTCTCTCTCTCTCTCTCTCCCTCTCTCTCTCTCTCTCTGTGTCTCTGTCTGCCTGTCTCTCTT
>NW_004797423.1:337418-340319 GCF_000002075.1 Aplysia californica
TCCCTCTCTCTCTCTGTCTGTCTGTCTGTCTGTCTGTCTCTCTCTCTCTCTCTCACTCTCTCTCTCTCTGTCTCTGTCTCTCTCTCTCTCTCTCTCTCTCTCTCTCTCTCTCTCTCTCTCTCTCTCCCTACTCTAAGTTCATGAAGTGAACTACACGCTACATGGCGATACGATCGCCCCAAACCTTCCCTACAGCTATCCAAGTTTCGCCGTATTGTGTTTGCGGACAATTTACAAAAATCCGATATCGTGTTGCTACCCACCCGATGTGTTCACACGTTCTGAGTGGTCGGTGCCTTCTACCAATTATCTCCTAACGTGACGAGAATGAGCCTTAAATACGTTGAATCCTTGCTGTGCTCGTGCATCTATGATCAGCGTTCCCAGTAGTCGGTATCTTCTCCTTAGGTAAAGAGCGAGTGAGTCTTTGAAACAGGCTGAATCATCGAAGTGTTCACACATCTACCATTTCAGCTCTGGCGGTGGGTCTCTTCTACTCATTCTGTCACGACACAGCAGAACCAGGTGCTCCTCAGTCTTTGGGCATGTAGGGTTATTGGTATCACCTTTTAAAGCCTGTTCATTTACCCTGCTTCTGATGAAGAAAACATCCATTTGTCTAGAAAGTCGAGTTATAAGCGATTATAGAAAGTGGGAGTGGCCTGATATTAAAGTTGACATTTGGCGAGAAAATGGCTGCCAGTTTCTGGTTACTTCCAAAGCTTGAGTGTCCTTGGAAACTGCAAATTTTCGG
This sequence comes from Aplysia californica, assembly GCF_000002075.1. Classification (NCBI taxonomy): domain Eukaryota; kingdom Metazoa; phylum Mollusca; class Gastropoda; order Aplysiida; family Aplysiidae; genus Aplysia; species Aplysia californica. Next base: position 338,173 of record NW_004797423.1, read on the forward strand.
GGTTTTGTGCCTTTGATCAACATTTTCCCCGTAAAATCCACATACAGATATTTTTTTAGTAGTGACCTTAATTGGTCAGTTGTCTTATGACAGAAAAACGTATATGCCAAAAATGAAGTTTTGCGAGACAGGCAAAAAACTAACTTTTTGTGTGTGTTTCAAATTAACTAAAAAATTGGTTTATCTGATTATTTTATATCAATATTCATTGGCAGGTATAACATTTGTCTGATTTGATGAGGTATACAGTAAATAGTTATAGAGTAGTTGATTAAAACTTCCTTTATCATAACATCATCGACCTGTAAATATGTCACAACGCGTATTTTCAAAAGCGTAAATTTTTTAACTTTAATTGTACGCCTATAAATCCAGGCTTTCTTGTATAAAATTGCCACTTAACCTAATTACGCGTAGTTGTTTTGTCATAAGACGGCGGAGGTGTTTAGGCACTTATTAAAAAATCTATGAAAATTATATAAACGGGAGGAAAAAAGTATCCGTTTCTTTTATTTCATTTTTTGACGAGCGCCTGATTTCACGACGATGACACACAATTATCTCTGTGATCAGTGACAAATATAGGCCTCAAACGGGGGCTCTCGCGGTCAAGAGGTTAAGGTGTTCGTCTCTTATTCAATAGGTCCCAGTTCGAATCCGGATATCGACGGAAAATTTTCTTCTCAAAAATTCTCTTTTTTCACATCCTTTCCAGCTCTTTAACAATATTTCGTTGTCTACTTTCGTCTCCACTTTCTACCTCAGCCCCTTACCCCCTTACCCCCTTTGCCCCCTCCTATGGGCGCCTGACTCTTTCTGCAGCCTTTCCTCCGCTACTCCTTGGCTCCCTCTTACTGTTGTCTCTTAGCCCCACCCCTGATCTTATGGTTGGACAGGTCTGGACCTAGCCGTCTCCGACAAGGGCGAAAAATCTCGGAGGTCTCGTGTGCAAGTTGCACACGTTAAAGATCTCTTGGGGGTCCAAAAACTGATAGGAGTAGGTTTGGGCCGTCACTCGGGTAAAAATCAAAATTTCCTACCAAACTGAAAATGTTTCATGTGTCCCACGCGAGCATATAACCTTATGCAGTTGCAAGCGCCGCAAAACACATACCCCAAAAATGGCCTCAAACGGTTAACAACAAATCCGTCAGTAACATTTTATGGTGGGTTCTCCCAATCCATCGCTTCTCAGCGTGTTCTGATCATGATTCTGGGGATAAAAAGACTTTACCAATTCGTGTTTACTTTAAAGGAAGAGGAAGGCCACACAAAAGGTGGATCGAGGGTGTCAAGGAAACCCTGAGAAAACATAATATTCCAACTGAAAGAGCTGGCCTACCATAGAAAACTGCATTTCCCCTCTACGCTTAACGGTAACAGAGGATGAAAAAGAAAAAGTAAAGTACCAATTCGTGGTGATAATTAGCCAACCTACGCCCTCGGGCTAAATTTATCTCCGGTATCAGAAGCTGAGTCACGTCGTAAATGCCCACAATGTAATAATAAATGACAGCGATGCGTCCAAGTTACGCTAGTCACCTTCTTTTGTTCCTTTGTTACCATCACTCCATTGATACTGAGATGAGCGGCGGCATTCGGGATACAAATTATGTCTGATATTTATGTGTGCCCAGTCTGACCTCACTTTGTTACACCGAGCCAAATTGGAAAAATTCACCTCAAGTGCCTTTCCCGAGACACGACGTTGGACCAAACTGAAGCTCGAAACTGTGAGCTCACAATATCACGATTTCGAATCAGGAAGCCTAACCACGAAGCTGCCCACGCCACACGTTGTCTTCGAAATTACATATTAATCGTAATGCACTGCAATGCAGACGAAAGACGAAAGAACAAAACTTATTACAGCTTTTTATGTGTTCAATTATCCTTCAGTTTTTGTTCCACGAAACCCCCGTCCTAATGTATTGTTAATGACATCGCAGGCAGTTATCCACTTTACTCATACAAACTGGCCCAGTCACTCCCGATTCAAATCGTCATTTCTAAATTCCCTCTTGCAATTTGGCATTCCGTTATTGCTTAATCACATTTTTGCTACCAAATTAACCTCGACCTCCCAACGCCGCAAAATTTGCACACGCGGTTTATTTTATGCCCTGTTTGCGACAACCTGCCTCCCC
>NW_004797423.1:340535-345789 GCF_000002075.1 Aplysia californica
TCTCTCTCTCTCTCTTTCTCTCTCTCTCTCTCTTTCTCTCTCTTTCTCTCTCTTTCTTTCTTTCTCTTCCTCTCTGTCTCTGTCTCTCTGCCTCTCTCTCTCTGCGTTGCTCGCACCTATTTGTCATATTATAATAATATGTTTATAGTCGAAACCAAAGAAGACGACCACTCACTATCGAGGTGAAAAATGGGTGTTTTGGGGTTGTTGTCTTTGATAATAAAAGTCATTTTAGTTTAGAAAACAACAACAACAACGGAGGTTCTACTTTTGGCGTATTACGTTGGCTCTGCCGGGCCTAAGTGATGTCATTTTTTTATTTCATTTTTTATTAATTCGTTAAAACAGATTTTTCTCCTTTTATTCATTGGAAAACCTTTGTTTGTTGGATAACGGTTATGCTATTCACTGACGCATACAGGGGATCCAAGTTCGATTCCCGAGTAGGGAGAATCTTTATAGAGTTTCTCAGTCTTTCTAGTGGGATGTTGTATCCCTCTTAGACTGAGCTGGCCCTGACAGGCAGGATCGAAGCCTGGATCTTATTGATTTATCTAAACTGTGTGGATATGCAGGTAAAACAACTACATTTTTTTTAAAGAGCAGGTTGAAGAGACACAGCAATCTTGTCGCCAGCAGATGAGTGGCTTGGGCTCCTGTAATAGGGGTGCCCTCTATGGATGGGATCGGCCAATCGGGCCGATCGCCTGACTCGATCGCCTCGAAAACAAACGTGTTTGTTTTCAGTTTCAGGCGATCGAGTCTGGCGATCAGCCCGATCCAGCTGTAGTGGGCACCCCGTATAAGACTGCAGCTTTTTGGGAAGGTTTCTGAGGACTAATGTTACAAAGACAGAAACAGATACAAAAGCACAAACAGATACAGATAGAGAAACAGAGACAGAAACAGAGAAGGGGACAGATGCAGAGACAGGTGCAGAGACAGAGACAGATGCACAGACAGAGAGAGAGAGAGAGAGAGAGAGAGAGAGACAGAGAGAGAGAGAGAGACAGAGACAGAGACAGAGACAGAGACAGAGACAGAGACAGACAGACAGACTGACAGACAGACAGACAGACAGACAGAGGCAGAGACAAAGACAAAATAGAGACACTGGCTGAGATAGATACAGAGAGAGGTACAGAGACAGATACAGAGACAGAGACAGGGACAAAGACAAAATAGAGACACAGGCAGAGACAGAGACAGATACAGAGACAGAGACAGACAGAGAAATTGACAGAAAAAGAGACAGATACATATGATACAGAGACAAAGACAGAGATAGAGACAGAAACGGAGATAGAGACTGAGACAGTGACAGAAACAAAGACAGAGACAGAAACAGAGACAGAAACAGAGACAGAAACAGAGACAGAGACAGAAACAGAAACAGAGACAGAAACGAAAACATAGACAGACAAAGAGACGGAAATGGCTGGGAAATAATCAAAAAGGTCACCTTACGCTGTTTTCAGGCATTCTTTTTTGTGGGCTTATGGCATTATTGAGCGTCTTTGGAAACTGCAAATCTATTTTTTGGCGCCTTTGATCAACATTTTTCAGAAAACCCACACAGAAATGTGTTTTTAAATGGACATAAAAGGTCTTAACGAAAAAAATCTATGAGCATTATCTTGTCCGTTTGCCTTGCTTTTGGCGAAAAAAAAGCATTCATTAATCTTGAATAGAAATCGAGATATTTGTGGTTCGACGTGGGCCTGTGTCAGATGTAAAAGAGAGAGAAAGTGGCCTCCCAAGTGTACTGACTTCCATCCTGAGTGTCCATGAGAATTGCAAATTTATTTTTACTCTACCTTTGCACAACGTTTTTCAATAAAATCGACAAAGAACTGTGTTTTTAAGAATAGAAAAGGTGTTGAACAAACCCCCCCCCCCCACAAAAAAACGTTGCGATCGGGAAAGTGTCGGAGTTAGTGTGTCATCATTTTGACGAGAGGCGAAGTTCACCACAATGACACGCTCGTTTGTACAGCAAAGGTGGTCAAATGGTTAGTCTGTCGGACTCGCAACAGAAAGGTCGTGGTATTAAACTGTGTCAGGGGCCCGAGGTTGTGTTCTTGGAAAAGTCACCTAGCACAATGTCTCCTCTCTTCAGCCAAGTGGGGATGGATAACCCGTTATAGGCAGCGAACGATCTTGTCAGTCTGTCAGTGCCTGAGCGCTTAATCGGCTGCTTGCACTGTATGCTTCCTGGGAAGCCGAGAATGTTTCTTAGTGTTCTAGGGTTTGTTGGGGTGATAATGTAATAATATGAATTGTATAGAGCTGGGATATGTGCTATAATACAACGTTATTTGTTACTATTATTATTTTTATTATTATTATTATTATTATTATTAATGGTGTGGTGGACGGTGGGTGGCTGCTGGTGATGTGATGTCGTTTGCTCCTTCTTTCCTGTTAAACATCTTTCGCCCTTGTACAGCCTCCTGCTCATTTTCTGTGTCTTTCTTTCTAGTAACTCTTCTAATCTTCTGCACTTCAGCGACCTGTTTGTGCTGCAAGTACCGTAAAACTTTTGCTGAAACTTGAACTTCCGTAAAAAAGAGGAGAGATGATGACGATAGATGTTTGATAGGAACGAAGGAGCAAACCTCAACAGAGCACCCGCCAACCACCCACTGCCAGGGCTGCACGCTAGATGAGGCAAAACTTTGATCCCTTGCTCCTGTGCGTACAGATTTATGACACTTGCTTTGTGGAGAGCTGCATTGTCGCAGAGTAGCATTGTGCGAAGGGTTCCACATTTTTTGTCTCTGCTCATCACGTCATTTCTCAACGTCTGCACAATAACAATAACTTAAAATAAGGTACATTTTCAACAGAGCCATGTGAGTTGAAGTCAGCCGCCCACTTAAGTATTGTTACTTTACTTGGTATTTTTCTACTGTCTAAGTGTTCATTCCAAATCGTTCACAAAAGAGAGTCCGTATCTGCATAGGGGACTTTGTTTCGATAATATGTGTTTCAAAAAACGTTGTTCAATAGTGAACTGTATCTTCGGAGTAGCCATGGATGCTTCCAGGATACTGCGGTATTGTGTTCCGTATTTCTCCTTCTGGGTTGTTCAGCTTGCTTCCTGTCAATTTTTGTACGAATTGTGCACTTTGGAACAGTTACAGGCTTTCCCGCGGGTAAGGGTTTTTTGGGTCAGTAGGTATATTGCAATAAGAAAGAGACAGTAGTACGTGGCATGATATCAACTACAAGGGAACCACGGTATTTGAAAACTAAAATCAATAGTCTTTTTCTGCTTTGAAATCCTGGGAGAAAAGCGACATATCTGTTTCTTTTCTCTCCTGGCTACTCTCGAGATTCCGACATTTTGATGGATTTCGCTCCTAGAAAGAATCAATGTTTTGTCTCTGTGATTATTATTATCTGTAAGTCGATTTGGTCCTTGGCCCATGGGGATCAAATATTTGAGTAAGTCTGTGGATAATTTTTTTCTTTTTTTCTCCTTACTTTTCCTCGGTAAGAAAATGTGGAGTCAGGCCGGCCAACACTTATTTCATACGGAGTTCCCCGTGAATGTAATAGTTTGCACCGATCTAAACGAAATTCTCCGAAACTCACGAACATAGATCCGAGGTACAGCTGACATTGTCTAAGACGGCCAAGGAGAAAAGTTGTTGTCTTAGAGAGGTGGAAATCTTGGACGTGTTTTTGTAATTATTTTTATAAAATGGCCCTTTGTACAGTGGTTGTTTTATACAGGTTATCAGTAGAGCAGGTTCGATTACATTTTCCTATTAATTGGGCATGCAATCTTTTATCTCATGTTCGCTTGTGTCAGTGCACGACTGCACACGTGTATAGGAAAAGTAAATGTATCGGTCATGCTCCTCTATCAACACGAGTAGCGTATTTAAGAGGCAGGACATCCGAATTAACGTCCGTCTCCGATAGGACCTAGCCAAATGGGTTGAGAGCCTTGAAAGACTCACAAAAGGACCCAAGTTCAAGAACTCCCAGTCTGAGATTCGAACCAGGGCCATCCGCTCCGGCGCCCAGCGTGATACTGAATGAGCTAATAGACTGCCCACTGCACTCCTGGGATTATCACCAAGTGCCAGATCTGCGACAGACATCGGCGATCACGGTTCTCCATAGGGACGAAGCGTCTACATAATCAAATAATCACTGCTTCCCTTTCTTAATTTAGGAATATCGTCGCGGTCAAATTCACCCTTAGACGTAGGCCTTATGAATATTGAAGCGATCATGAAATCGTTAAATGAGTTGTGTGCACGACATCCGAAACGGCTTCATTGCTACATAAATATATCCTGTTCACCACTTTCGGGCCACTCTCCTCATAAACAGTCACAAGCACTGATTATGTAAACTAACAATTAGACTGGTATTGTCTACTTCAAAAAGGTATGGGGGAACTAACTCCTAATAATCTTAAGGCTGCTGTGAATGCCTGTTTTTTGTTTTCCTCGATTTTATACCGCCCCTTTAATAAGGTCATGGCATGTTTATGACATAGGCTCCTGGCCACGAAAGGAAAGATAAAGACAGCAAAATTTAGTACATGTATTTTGTATTATTGTCATCTTTTCTTCTTTGCCTTCTGTTTTTGGGAATAAATATTTAACCCAATCCGTACGCCTGGGGTCATTTTGTACCCCCCGGGGGTTGTATTCTTCACATTTTAGAATACTTCTAGTGCAAAGATCTCTTCAAAACGTTCAGCATTTCTCCCAAAAAATCGTTGTGACAGACTGCTATGCAAAGCGTACTGATCGGATTAACGCGTAAATTTCCTCTTTGGAAAGTGGGGGCACAGAGTTTCCCACTCCGTATGGATACGATAGTAAAACACTACGTATGGATAGGGTTAATGAGATATTTTCTCGATTATTTTGGCGGGTGAATTCAGTGCGAATTCAGGATTTGTTTTCATTTTTACAACTGAGTAATGCCGCCTCCAATAAAAAGTTTTATTAATCGTGTTCTTATTGTGGGAAAGCTTTTCGTGTGAGACTGCGTCTCTATCTGGTTCTTTGTCTCACTTTGAATACCCTTTCAAACGAACCAGACTTCCCCCCTGGTTCTCTTTCCATTCTTTTGCTAGGACGCTCTCAATATAGCTGTAATGATCGCTATCCTTGTCTTTCACATCACCAACGCTTGCTGTAAGCATTGCCTGTCCCCCATATGTTTAGGATCTACAAGCAGGTTGCTGTGGGCCTACCCCTGCCACAAGGGATACATCACGAAC
>NW_004797423.1:347565-348741 GCF_000002075.1 Aplysia californica
GTGTGTGTATGTGTGAGTATATGATGCATGTGTGTGTGGTGTTGGGTTGTTCGATCTTTTTGAGATATTGTGTGTGTGTGTGTGTGTGTGTGTATGTGTGTGTGTGTGTGTGAGAGAGAGAGAGAGAGAGTATGTGTGTGTTTGTGTGTGTGTTTGTGTGTGTGTTTGTGTGTGTGTACATAACATTTTGGGTTGTTCGATCTACGAGTATGCTTGTTAGTACATTATGTTTTGTACCTAGTAACTAGCTTAGTTTTATCAAGACTCGATTATTGTAACTCCATGTTATCAAGAATATAACTGTAGAAAGTGTAAATATTGTCCAAAACAATGCTGCACGTTTGGTTTTATGGAAAAGAAAGCGAGACTTGGCTACACCTCTTTTATGGACATGAGCTGGCTCCCTGTAGAGAAAAGAATTGTGTACAAGTTGGCCACTCTGTGTCAAAAATGCTTGAATGATAATGCGCCGTCACAATATTTCCATGATTTCGTAAAATTGCTTGCAATGTTGTTTTCGAGAGAAATGACGTCCAAAAGTCGACTGAAGTTGGTTGAACATAATGAGCCTTGATAATAAGGGTACAGAGAGAGTGGGCTAGCAATTTAGAAAGTGTGTGGCGTTGTTGTGAAATTAGACGCTTGTCAACAAAACGAAATCAAAGAACCATTTTTTCACCTTTCGGGCAATTTGTACTGAATATTTTTGTTATTGTTTTATTGTTTGTCTCTTATTTGGTTCAGCACCGCTTATATCCTCTTGAAACACATTTCTGAGTGTTCTTTTCTGAGAAAAGTGGATCAAAGGCCATAAAAAAAATTATATAATAAAGAAATATTAAATTTGCATTTTCCTACGCCCGCTTTAACACTCTTGTTTATGAGACAGGATGTCCAAATTAATGGCCCTCTCCGATAGGACCGAGCCAAATGGGTGAAGAGTTTTAGAAATTCCCTAAAACAAACAAATTTTAGAACGCCCCTCTGCGTATCAAACCAGGGCCATCCTATTCATTGTCCAGCATGTTACCAACGGAGCTAATGTAGCGCCCATGATGTTGGCCATACCAAGAAATAACCAGACTGAAATACACACACACACACATACACACACACACACACACACACACACACACACATACACACGCAGACACACACACACACACACGTATATAT
>NW_004797423.1:348841-367861 GCF_000002075.1 Aplysia californica
TATATATTATAATATATGTATACGAGCTAAGCACTATCAGGCGTTGCTATCTGCGACGAGTTGAGAGGGGGTTTTTTTAAAGTATTTTTAAGTTTTCGTAAGAGTTTTACGGTATGTGCAACATAGTAGGTGTCATATAAGTGCCGAAGAATAGATTTTTTACATGAGAGTAACGTACACAAAAAAGAAGGGGGCAAGATAAGGACGATAGATGCTTGATAGGAAAGAAGGAGGAGTTGAGAGGTTTGAGGTCGCTTAGTTTTAGTTGTTTCAGTAAAAGTCTTACGGCACTTGCTACTTAAATAGGCCACATCAGTTCCGAAGATGAGAGGCTCGAACCAGTGCCAACCGCTCTGTAGTCCAGCATGATACCAACTGAGCAAACGGCGCCCCCTACCATGGAATAATTACATTATTCATGATACGTCCTGTGCCCGCACTTCTATTAACATGAGGAGAATCAATGAGTGGCCCCAGGGGTCAAGTAGAGGGTGTAGCCGCAGAAATATCTCTGGACCTTCGTTAGGGATCAGTGAGTGCAGGTTCTTTTTTTTTTTTCTTGCCTTCGCTTATTTTAGACATTGGTGTTTTTACGGCCCCATCGACACAAGTTAGGTAGGTAGATGTGTAGGCATTTTGATAAGTCTATAAGTCATTTAACCCACATCACAGAAAGCATAGACTTTACAAAAGCGACTTCCGTAAAACAGCATAATTCATAAACAACACACTTACCAATAACGTTTTTAAACGTTTCGTGTCGTTAAACAAAGTTTTCATAACAAAATAAGATGATATAGGAGACGATATTCCGACCCTGCCTTTCAGGGCCCACCTGGGCTGAGGAAGATACAACATCCCAACAGAATGACCGCGACACTCGAAGAAAATCTCTCCCCATTCAGGAATAGAACACCGAGATCGCTTCACCGCTACATCATAGACGCCATTCTCTTTTTTTTTTCTTCGAGGCCCGGAAATATATTTACGTGAAGGCCTTGCTGACTAAAAGGACTTGAAAAGTGGTACTGTCGGACAAGATTGCCTTCTTCAGAGAAAACTGTTGGTGTCCGTTAAGTCGCAGGTCTACTTCACGCGCGCTCGTAATTTTTTTATGACATTTTATATAGTTGCGAGCGCCATAAAGCACTTCATCATCATCATCCAGTCCCAGATCTGCGGCAGACATCGATGTCCATGGTTCTCCATTAAGCAGGTTGTTGTAAAGTCTTTGTTGTCCATTTATTCCTCCGCTTGGACGCTCTCAAAAAAGCTACGTTTCCCTGATCTTTCCCCGTTACCGGTTAGTGTTTAGGTTCCCTTAGTAGGTTGCTCTGGGCCTATCCCTGCCTCGTTTGCCTTCAAGTTTGCTAGTGAGAGCTAGTAAAGCACTTTCCAAAACAAAACAAAACAAGGTCTACCGCACCACGGCGGTCTACTGTAATTCCCGATCGGATCGACCACGATCTATATAAAATACTAGCTGGGCCCCCTTTCGATGAAAAGAATGATCGGTGCTTTAACGTCAGCCGAAAGTCATTTGCTTATGATATTTACATTCTACCGGAATGGAGCAAATCTTGAGAGTTAGAAGGTTTATATCTCTACTCTCAAAACAGTGCGCACGGTTAGTGAACGGAAACCTCCTTTTCTAAAATTACAGAGACAGAAGCGTCGGCCAACAAAAGCGATCGGCGAAATAAAGAAATTTAATTATTAGCAGCAAAACTGTCTCGAAACTGAAAAAACGAAGGGCGTCATGATCTGGAGAATATTTTAAAGAATCTTTTGGTGAAAACCGCATGTCGATCGATGCAGCCATTAAAAAGCCTTTTGAATAGTAAAATTCGGCCACCACAAATAGATAATAGATTATTATACTGTGTAGCGTAAGTCAGTCCCAATTTGTCTCGGTGACGACAACACTGGGGACATTTAAACCATAGGCGGTGATGTTTCCCAATTACCGTGTGGGTATCGTTGCTTTGTTGTGTTATTCGAATAAAAACAGTTTGCAGTGGTGAACTTTATGATTGACAAGTAGGTCTCCACAGCAAGTAACTAGATGGGGCTATTTTTAATTAAAAATCAAATCAGAAACGTCATGGTAGACTAGAAACATTGTGGACTGGCAACTAAACTAGAAACATCGAGACACTCCGACAAATAAACGGCATCACAAAGCCTTGGAAATACCTTTTGACCACTGCTAGGGGTCACTTGGGGTGTGTTTTTATATTTTGTTTTATTTTGTTTGTTCGCCTGTATGTTTGTTTGTTTGTTGTTGTTTCTGCTGCTGCTGTTGTTGTTGTTGTTGTTGTTGTTGTTGTTTCTGCTGCTGCTGTTGTTGTTGTTGTTGTTGTTGCTGCTGCTGCTGCTGCTGTTGCTGCTGTTGTTGTTGTTGTTGTTACTATTGTTGTCTCCGGAGGCCTGAAAGTGTATTCTCGTCTAAGCCTTGCTGACTGAAAATATTCGGAATTGATCCTGTCAGACAAGACTGTCCTCTTCAGGGGAAATTATGATGATATTAGGGTAAACGGAAGCTGGTAAAGTGAGCCAGTTATTTCTTGCTACCATCAGAGTTCGTTATCATCTCGTGCGCTCATGTCTGAATCCTTGCTTTCTAAAAATAATCTTTTCGGACAAAATTGCCTTTTTCTGAGAAGGGTATTATGATAAGGGAAAAATGGTGAATCAAATCAGCTGTTTTTTATGTAGTTGTTTTAATGCCTACATCCACTTAATGTAGATCAATTAGAGGGCCGACTTCCGACCCTGCCTGTCTGGGCCAACCCGTGCTGAGAAGGATGCAACTTCCCAGCTGGCAGACAGAGATACTCGATAAAAATTCTTCCCTCTCGGAAATCGAACTTGGGTTTTCTGCTTGCGACCTCCACAAAACTAGAAAGATGCTTCTACAAATTTGCCTAGGTACAGGAGAAACGTAAATTTCGTAGACAATTTAATAATTCGCTACACATTTTGGTGTTGCTTGGTTTTAGTTGTATGATCCCAACCTCAACCTGAGATTAAGGAAGATGTACTTATGCATGTGGGTCCATTCATGGGTATAGAAAAGTGCTCCCGGGGTCCAAACGCCTTGAAACGGGAACGGCCGCTTAGGGACGTCCCTCCGTGCATAATTATCATAAATGCGCATCTCAACTACATAAAACCCAGCATTCAACTGGCCAGTCAAGGCCTCATCATCAGCATCATAAAGTGCCAGATCTGAAACAGACATCGGAGATAATGATACCCCATTCTTTTCTCCGCTCGGATGCCTTGAAAAAAACATGTACTATACTCTCCTGGTGTTTCCTCGTCATCCATCAGAGCGGGTTTTTCCAAATGAGTTTCTCCCGGTCAACGCCTGCCTCGTTTGTCTTCTATTTCGTTCAAGGACTAAACCATAGAAAGACTGCAAGTCATGCTTACTACATGTATATTTGACAATATTAAAAATTAGAGTAGATGAAAGTGTTTAACGCCCCCACAGACACGTTTTAGATCATTTAGGGGGCGGACTTCCGACCCTGCATGTCAGGGCTAACCCGGGTTCAGAAGGATACTACATCCCAGCGGAAAGACCGATACACTCAATAGAAGTTCTTCCCATTCGGGGAATCGAATACAAGTCTTGTGTGTTTGAAAACGAAGGGCCTAACCGCTACATCAGAGACGCAGAGGTAATTGTTAAGTACATGTATTTTATTGAAAAATCCAAATACAGGATGATCAACAACAACAAAAACTACTATACAATTTGTTAAAAATTTCTGAATATCTCGCACAAAAATTGTTCTGGAATGCTGTGATTTGGTATAAAGTTTATTCATTCAATGGGAATTTGTTTGACATAAAATTCAGAAAGATAAAACTTATTTTCAAAATGAAAACGGCTCCAGAAAAAAACACCTAATAAACACAAAATGCACCAATTTAAAATATTTTAAAGAAAATCATGAACCGATTGATTTTCCTTCTTTTCTTTTTAACATTTGATTTTTCCATCCCTGTAAAGATTAAACAATATTTCATTTCTCTTATAGAATTAACAAAAAAACAGCATTGTAATTCTAGAATTCTTAGAGCCACTGCTTTGCAAGTCGTCCTTTGGATGTGAAACATTTTTGACGCGTCGTTCGTGGTGGCCAAACATAAGGACCTGCCAAACCGTGAATGCTTAAAACACACACTATAAACTTTTCAATACAAAGAGTCTTCTAGATATGATAGGGGGTGGGTAGGGTGCCCAAGAGCGTTTGTGGAGTTTACCTATCCTGACAGGTGAAAATAGGCTCTGCCACAAAACCAAACGTCATTGAGGAAGTGTTCATGCTTTTAAAGACGACCTAGGAACCACGGACACATTGTGATCTTCTGATCCATGTCAGTCTCATAAACATGAAAATGATACTGTCACAGGTGAATATCTACCGTGAGTAAGCGAACAGTTGAGGTGTATCAAAGTCCTAGCCGCAGACATTGTCAGTGGACAGACGTATCATGGGACTTGACTATTAAATTCTGTTTCCTGGTGACATTTAAAGGAGTGCGAATAGTGCATTTTCGATCTGCAGTGGTCGTTTTGTGTAGGAATTTTATATTCTGATTCTCTATAAATTTTATATTGATGGAACATCTCTACCCCTGACATCAAAGAAGGCCTTAAGGGCACTTTGGCTTTTCTTGCCGTACCTTGTGCGAAACTTAGGAAATATTGGGGATGATGAGTTGGAGGCGAGGTAATGCTCAATACAAAAACACCCTCTGCGCTTTACCAAACTTATCTATGCTCTCAGAAGGCCAGGAAAACTTGAGAAAAACAATATCTGCAAACTTCAGAATTCTGTTAACTTGTTTGACTGCTGTGTCTTACAATATGGCGGGATCGTTGCGACTTTTAGTGGTAGGCATTATGCAAACTGGTTAGTCATGCTACACAAATGGGGACAAGGCAAAACATGGCTTATCTTCTTTTGCGCTTAACAGACCAAAACTATTTAAAATGTATATCAGACAAATTCCTCTTGGCTGCCAAATACTGTGTTCAACGCCAGTATGGAGGAAAACATTTCCCAAATAAATTGTGTAGTTGATGTTTGTTTGTTTTTTTATCACTCTGTGCAGAGCTGTTTTGACAAGGTCAATATGCTTGGTTTGCATCGTTGAATAGGTTTAACGCCATGTGTCAACATTGTTAAGGTATTTGAGAGGCAGCACCTCCGAATTTAATGTCGTATTCGATATAACCGAGACAAGTTGATGAAGAGTCTTGAAAAGTTCAAAATACTCCGCAAGGCGATTCGAACTAGGAACATAAACTCTACCGTCCAGCGTGCTACCAACTGAATTAACTTCATCCACAGTTATATGTTAGTAGTCTGCAGTTTGTAGAATATATAGATATTATACTGATGTTGTGACACGATTAGAGAGAGCAACTGGTACCTTATTTAACATAAATAAACATAATTAAACATAACTGGATTTTTACCTTAACCCTAACGTAGACTAAAATCAAGCCGAGCTGCGAATTGTCGCAAATGCAACCAAATTGTGTTTCGCACGCTCATACGACCTTATGTATTTGCGAGCACCGTTAAACTTTTGTATCAGAAATAGTATTACGACTCTTGAAGCACAAACAGGTCATAATGACAAATGCCGAAGATTAGAGGTATTATTAGAAATGGTTTGTTTCAAATTAAAGGAGGAAGGATGAGGATGATTGATGTTTGGTAGGAAAGAAGTAGCAATCCTCACTAGAGCGCTAATCACCCACTAAACTATACATGGACGAGAACAACTGCCAACCATACGAGCGCTCCGAGACATGTAAAGAATTGACAGTGGAAAGATTCCATCCGTAATTATTCATCAACGCTGTTGGAGGAAATGTTTGACGGCTCCCTGCAAAATCCCTTGAGAGGGAACTAGAACGATAGATATGCAAATTGTCAGCCAGCTGCTAAAGTGCCATAAAGTGGTAAATTTTCAATTTTCCCGCCTTATAATTGCGATTTCTTAATTTGTGGCACACGCCTGCATAAGCTCAAGAAATATGTTACGAAAATTCAAATTCTAAATATTAGAAATTACAAGAGAAAAATCCATAATGCAGGCACAATTGTTAAAAGAATGAAATAGGTTCTTCTCTCTTGTAAAGTGTTGCTTTCTGGATTTTGTACAATTGAACGGCTTGCGGTCATTGTATTGATTAGGACTGTGGTGCCCAGGGACAAGACTGTGGCAGAAATAAAGTTATTGCATTGAGGACGCGTGTTCTGGTCATTCGACAGCGCTTTTGTGTGTGTGTGTGGGGTGGGGGGGCTTTTTACTCTCTTTGCGAGGACAATGGAAAAAGGGTATGTGTGTGCGCCCCCTCCCCCTCCCCCCTTTGGGGAGCTAGAATAAGAGAGAAAATCTAGAGAAAAAAAGTGAATAGATTTAATAATCAAACACTAACAGTTAAACTTAATCGTTGTTATTCATAATATTCTCTTATTGGCCCTTCTTAATGCTGAAATATCTTTGTACCTACTCACTCACATTTTCGCGGTCAGTGAGTCTGATGTAAATGAGGTCACTACTAACATGGCAACCGAAAAGGAAACGGGACAAAAAAAATAAGGTAGCAAAATTTTAATAATTCAAAAACATTTTTTTCATTCTGTTTTCCTTTTCTCTAACTTACAGTAACAGGCAACAGCATGCATTCTATGAAATAAATGAAAATTCGTGGTGGTGGTTAACTGTGTGTATGATGGTTTAAATGGGCCGCAACATTGCCTTCAGTCTATTGCTGGTCGGACAGACGTGTCCTCTTGGTCTTTAACTTGTGTCAGACAAAATTAATAATTTGTGAGGCGCCGTCGTGAAATCCGGCGCTCATCAAAATAATGAAATTGAAGATATCAGCATTTTTCTGCCAGTTTGACAATTTACTTCAATTTTGTTTTCAGTTCAGCGTCTTTCATGTCTCTTAAAAATACATGTTTGAGTGGATTATACTGAAAGACGTTGATTAAAGCAGAACAAATGTAGATTTTCAGTTTCCAAGGCTTCTCAAGCTTTGGAAATCAACAGACGTTGACAGCCATTGTTTCACTAATTTTACCTCTGAAACCCCACTTTCTTAAATCTCAGACATCTCGCCTTACATTCTAGACAGATGTGTATTTTGCTCATTGAAAGAGAGTCAAATGAACAAGCTTTAAGATGATACAAGTAGCTCCAGATACTTAGAAATTGACGAGCGCCTGGTTCTACCGTGTCGTGACGCATTTCATGAATATTTTCCTGAACCACCAGAATTGTTGCTCGACGAGGTGGAATCATTTGCGCGTCAAGTTTTGAGCATGTGGAGTTATTGGTGTACTCTTAAAGCCTGTTCATTTGAATAGCTTTTGACGAAAGGAAAAGAAAAACCCATCTATCTTGTTTAAAAGTCGAGATGTATTTCATTAAAAGGCAAGGGGGGGGGGGGGGGGGGGAGGAGTGGGATAGTGTCAGAGGTAACATGAGCGAGAAAACAGCCGCCAAAATTTGATGGCTTCTAAAAATCGAATCTCCTTAGAAACTGCAAATTTACATTTTCTGTTCCTTTCATCAGCATTTTTCGGTTACATTCACGGAGGAATGTATTCTGAAATGGGCATAAAAGCTGTTGAGCCAAGAAAAGAAAATTTCCTAATGCCCAAAGGCAAGAAAATTGACAGGTTTGTTTGGGGTTTTTGGGGGGTTGTGGTTTATTTTTGGTTTGTTTGTTTGTGGGTTCGTTTGTTTTGTTTTTTGTTGTTTGTTTTTTTGTTTCATTATATTGATGAGCGCCTGGTTTCACAAAGATGCCTCACAATTTAACAGCTGCTGTCATTCAGATTTCGGATAATTGTTTTTTTGTGCTGCTCTTAATTTTGGATTTTGATAGATCTACGTCGTTCACTTCACCAAACTATTGACCCTCAACAGCATCGTGGAAGTGGATAGTAAGACTGAATGCAGAAAAAAACGGGTTGTGGATTGAAGGCGGATTTGATGTACAATCTTGATTTGAAGAGTGAGTCTGATTCTTGGTCCAAATTGTCGGTGATACAATACGCTGCCACTCGAAAAGAGCGCCTTCTGGCTTCAAATTTCCACTAAAAGGGGAAGGATCATCATGTCTACATTGTACTGTTTAATCTACTTTACTTTTTCATCCTCTGTTGCCGTTAAGCGTCGAGGGGAGATGCACTTTTCTATGGTAGGCCAGCTCCGCAGCTCTTTCAGTGGGGATATTATGATTTCACGGGGTTTCCTTGACACCCTCAATCCACATTTTGCGTGTCCTTTCTCTTCCTTTATAAATTATAGCCTGAGGGCTTGGTGTTATAGGCTCTCGAAGCTGGCTGGCTAGGTGACACACTAACAGGGCGTGGCCGAACCATTTTATCTGTCTTTCTACGAAATGCATTCAAGACTCAGTGACAATTGTACTATTGTACTTTTTACGTTACCAAACTTGCAACTATGGATCTGAAGGACTGGGCGGAAATGTTTATGAGACAGACAAAAGTGAACAAGCTATATTTTGTACTGATCGACATTAAAAAGGCGTTTTGCGTCTGTGCCTCTGTTGGTCTTCCAACTTAAAGACCAGCTTGAAAATACCTGTGAAGAATAAAAAGAGCGATTTGATTTCATTAACCCCCCACCCCCACCCAACTCCTTGGATGTATGCACAGGATCGCAAGTGGTAAAGGTTTAATTTTGTTTTTATCTCGTTTTAACAGAGGAAAGACAAAAGTGAACAAGTTCAAGGGTAAACCCAAGT
The DNA here is from genome assembly GCF_000002075.1 of Aplysia californica. Classification (NCBI taxonomy): domain Eukaryota; kingdom Metazoa; phylum Mollusca; class Gastropoda; order Aplysiida; family Aplysiidae; genus Aplysia; species Aplysia californica. The sequence continues at coordinate 357,660 of NW_004797423.1, forward strand.
CGATGTTAATATTTCTGAAACTATGCCCGGGAGGTTATTCTGAGGTTCAACAAGCTCTTCCTTTCGCGCTTAAACCTCCGTAAGGGGCTCTCGTGGCCTACAGGCTGTGTTAGTCTCTCATTCAAAGGTCCCGGGTTCTAATCCGGGGAGCGATAGAAACATTTTTTCTCTAAAATTGTCTCCTTTCACCTTTTTTCCTGTTCTCTAGCAATGTTCTATCGTCTTCTTTCGTCTCTACTTTCTGCACCCACCCCTCACCTCCTTTGCCCCCTCCTCTGGGCTTAGACTTTTTCTGAAGCCTTTCTACTGCTACTCCTTGGCTCCTTCTTACTGCTGTCTTTCAGTCACACCCCTGATCTTCTGGTAAGAAAGATCTACACCTCGCCTTCTCGGACAAGGACGAAAAATCTCGTAGGTCATGAGTGCAAGTTGCGCACATTAAATATCCCTTAAATTGGAGGTCTAAAATCGATATGAGTAGGCTTCGGTAGCCGCCCGGGCAAAATTCAGAATTTTCTACCAACTGCAAATGTTTAAAGTGTCCCTCGCGCTGATATGACCCTATGCAGTTGTGAACACCGTAAAACGCTTCCCAAAAAAAGAAACAAGAAAAAAAAAACGCTGTACCGGTGTCTGCGGTGTAGCGGTTAGGCGCCTCTCTGCTGCACGCTAGAGACCCAAGTTCGTATACCGAGTAAAAGAATAAATGATTATCGGTCATTTTGATCTTTCTGCAATGATGTTGTGTCCTTCTCAGTCTGGATGGCCCTGACAGGAAGGGTCAGAAGCCCACCTCCTAAATGATCTAATTTGTGTCAATAGGGGCGCAAAAACACCAACATTAAAAAGAAAAACCTCTGTAACGTATAGGTTACGTTATGTTGTGTTTGCTCTGGCTGCTTTCTCTGACATTCTGAGAGGAGGGCGAGTGGGTCGTTGGCCACTACTGATTTGTGAAGAGGTAGGTGGTTGGCGGATGGTGGTGGTTGTGGTGGTGGCGTGTGTGTGTGTGTGTGTGTGTATAGAAGGGTGCTTGGTGGGTGTTCTGGGGTGTGTGTGTGTGTGTGTGTGTGTGTGTGTGTGTGTGTGTGTGTGTGTGTGTGTGTGTGTGTGTGTGTGTGTGTGTGTGTGTGTTTGAAGTGGGTGGTCGACAGGTGCTCAGGTGTATGTGTAGGTAGTTGGTTGGGTAACATTCTGGTGCTGTTTGCGCCTTATTTCCCATCAAACACCTATCATCCTCATCTGTCATCCTTTTCTTTGAACGTCACTTTGTTGTAACACCTCTATCTTTCTATCTATCTATTGATTTATCTGTCCATCTATCTATCTATCTATCTATCTATCTATCTATCTATCTATCTATCTATCTATCTACAAATTCCACAGAGAGTTGTTGGTGGGTGCTCTGGTGTGGTTTGCTCCTTCTTTCCTATCAAACATCTATTGTCCTTATCCACCTCCTTCCTTTAATTGTATGTTACTCTTTTGTAACAAATCAATTCTTCGGCACTTATATATGACCTTATTGTGTTGCAAGTGCTTTAAAACTTTTACGAAAACTAAAAACATTCAAACGTTCAAACGTTCAAACGTACAAACGTGCTTTACTTCATGCCCTCTGGCAGACGTTTTCAGTCAAACGTTTAACTAACTGCAATGGACGCTACCTTTCGCTGAGGTTATATATCATTCACCGTGAGTACGTTTGGTGCTAGAGCAGTAACTAACGACAGGTTTTGCAGTGCAAAGTAATTTACCAAGTTTGAGTACACTCTCTGTACGGCTATTTTGTTCCAAATGATTTATCTTCTCCACAGTTTCTATTGATTTTGTCTCACACTAGATCTCTACGTCAGAAGTTTATGTGCACTAAATGTATAAACAAGCGTCGGGTGTTAAGTCTTTGTTAGATTTGTTTTAGCAATAGTTTTACGGCACTTGTGGCATAATTAAATCATATAAGTGCACAAGAATAGAGGTGCTAGTAGACAGTAATGTATAAAGAAAGGAAGGAGGGGAGACGCCCTTTAAAATTTCAATGGTTTGAGTCGGAAATCATTTTTTCCGGAGACTCATTTCTTTCCATTGGCCAGTCTTATTATGTTCGAGTTCCTGCGGAGGGGGGGGGGTGGTGTTGTTATTTTAGGGGGGTTGGGTTCTTTCCTTCAGTTTTCTTTGATTCTTTCAAAAAAGGAGTTCTACTGCTTTTGTCCCAGATTTATTTCAACTTTGAAAGCACTGAAGATGATCAGCCTTGTTAGCGTTCATTCCTAGAGAGACAATTTGGGTAATACTGCCAGGTGATACCCTTCAACTTTTCAGCTGCAGCCATAATGGGACAGCGTATGGGATTCCCCGCCATTGAAAAATAATGCAGACAATCCATTTTAACTGAACCCTCGGGCGATGAGAAGAAAATCGACGAAATCGATGAAAGGTGTCCTGTCTGAAAAGTATTACAGGACATCTTTTCGCTGTAATGAGGTGGGGTTTGCACGTTATGGGGTCTCGCTTTTCGGGTTTACACAGTTGTCTTTCACATCTACTCTTTTTTCCAGTTCTGAACTTGCTGTTTTTTAGATGGTTTTACTTTTGGTTGACTCTTCCCATCTCCAATGATACTGTTTATTTCCAAGAATTAGCCTGCTTAACTCCCTTTTTAATAGGTGAATTCAAGGTATAATTTGTGTGTGTGAATGTGTGTGTGTGTGTGTGTGTGTGTGTGTGTGTGTGTGTGTGTGTGTGTGTGTGTGTGTACCTAACATAGACTTGAATAATAATACAGAAAAGAATAACTAGTTAGATATGTTAAAAATAATAAATCGATAATTAGGAACAAAAAAGAACAGGTTCAACGTTTCACCCGGTTAAAGGGCTTCATCAGGAACATGATACAAAAAATAATGTGAAATATAATAACTACAAGCCATAGCAACAAAAGTGCGCGCATCTACGTCACCATGCCAAAGGTGCGATACGGGGTCCTTTAAGGCAGATATTTGATGCACTGCAGGAAGTAAGAAACCAAAGATTGTGTTGGTATCTCATTAATTTGGAGAGGCTCCGAATTCACCACAATGACACACAGTTTATGTTTTGAAGTACAGTTTGTTTGGTTTTGTTTTTGTGTTGTTTTTTTTTAGGGGGGGGGGTTTGTTGCCCTATCTGTCAGTCCTCAGACTAATTTGAAGACTAGACAGTACCGGTGCAATTTGAAACTCTACTGAAATGTCTGAAGGTACATAATTAACCTTTGATTTGTTAACATTCCGTGGTCTGTGTTTCAAAAAACGAAGGGAAAAAAGAGAAGCACCTGGATGAAAAATTGGCTCGTTATGTCTAGTCTCGTATCAATATTCTTAAAGAAGTACAAGCCTATCCAGAGGATTTTATTGAATTTTGGAGAATGTACTACTCCATTGTTGGTTTTGTGACCAACAGTTTATTTAGGTAACTTGTCGTTGTTATTTTTAAATATAACTTTCCGCGTCATGGCAATCGACTGGTACCGTCTAATTTAATTGGAGCACTATGTTCTTACTCCATCTGAACATTATTGTAAAAAGAAAAAAACAAACAAACGCCAAATGTCAAAGAGTACAAATGGGGATCCATACAGTAATAGAACTTTGCTATGACGTACTCGGTGGTAAAGATCTCTATCTAAAGTAAGGGGTCCCCATTCAAAATTTAGTATCTTTACTCTCTACAAATCATGTCTAAACGTGCCAGCTTAAAACGTACTTTCGGCTACAACGTTCACTTTTCAATGGATTTCTGGGATCAAAAGTCTCTTCACGACGTACATTGTGTACTGGGAAATTACAGAAAAAAAACAGCGATAGATCAGCTGTACTCATGAATTTCGAAGTTATCGTCTACAGTGAGAAAGACAGTTTATTTACATTTGCGTGCCAGTTTTGGGAGTAAGTGGACGTTTGCAATTACAGCCGTAGCTCCCCTGCTTCTGATTTTTAACAATCATTCGTCGTTCAGCTATCCCAACTATTTCCAATTAGTTCCCACCCTCCAGAAGTATAAGGAAGAAAAACAAACAGATCTGAACCGCCTACCAAACAAGAACACTTGATAGTTTCAAAAGACATCTTAAGCATTTTCTGTTCCTACAGGCCTATCCTTCATAAGCTTTTATCGTTATTTTTTTTTAATAGTTGTTCTGTGCCTACGTCAGAATGAAAATATTGGTGTGTGTATGTGTGTGTATGTGTGTGTGTGTGTGTGTATGTTTGTGTGTGTTTGTGTGTGTGGGGGGGGGGGGGGGGGGGTGGGTGTGTGCCCGCGCATAAATATATTATGGCATGAGATGAAAGGAAGTAGTACGAAAGTTTTTGAAAATGAGTATTCCGGTGTGAAAAGCGCGTTGAGCTACTTTTTTGGAAATACACTATATAAATGTGTTTTATATATATATATATATATCTATCTATCTATCTATATATATATTATTATCATTATTTCCCTACGTCACGTATTTAACCTGAACCCCTCTGTGCACTGAGGTCTTGTAGATCGCCCAGAGCACCATTTTTGTCTTTTGAAAAAACAGTTACAGTTGTGCCAAAGCCACGAGTAATGCAAATGTTAGTCTGACAATGTGTTAAAAAATTCCTGCGCCGCTTTTTGTCATGTTTGTTGGCTTAGTTCAATAAGAGAATTAAAAAATGAAACGCGTCATTGTTGGAAACAATCAGCTGCGAAGCGCGACATGGTTTGTTGGGTTTTTCGAGTGGACGCGCAGTCAAAATCAACAGTGTGTGACATGTCCCGCCCGCTTCTTTTGTTTTTGCAAGAGCCAAGCCGACAGCCAATAATTGTGAGGCATCGTGATGAAATCAGGCGTTCGTCAAAATAATGAAATCCTAGATACTGGCACTTTTCCACCGGTTTCGCAAAATTTATCATTTTTTTTGTTTTTTGGCTCAACGCCTTTTTGTCCGTTTGACAAAACATTCCATGTGGATTTTTTTGAAAAATGTTGATTTAAGTCACAAAATATGTAAATTTTTAGTTTTCAAGGGCTCTCAGGCTTTGGAAATTACCAACCTTCGGCGGCCATTTCTCACTAATTTTACCTCTGAAACCAGGCAACTCTGACCTCCTTCAATCACAAATATTTTGACTTCTATTCAACATAAATGGATATTTTTTCACCCAAAGCAAGGCAAATGAACAGGCATTAAGATGATACTGATAACCCCATATGCCCAAACATTGACGAGCGCCTGATTCCACCATGTTGTGCCATAATTACTCGCCCACTCCACTCCACCCTACCCCACCCCACCCAACCCCACTCCGCCTTTTTCCACCCGACTCGACTACAACGAGCTCGCCCAGACCTCCTTTGCATGCCTTTGTTCACATCACATTCAGCCTTGATCCTCCCCAGTCCTTTTCCTTGACAAACCTGGGGAAAAAGCTATACATAGCTATATTACCATGACGAATTTTTAGCCAGACTATTGTTGTTGTTTGTTGTTGTTTCTTTTTGGGGGGCTGGGTTTATTTGTTGATTACTTAAACATTACGTAGGTGGGTATGCATTGATGATGATGATGATGATGATGATGATGATGATGATGATGATGATGATGATGATTGTGATGGTGATAATGATGGTGATGGATGATGAAGATATCATCAGCAAACAGCAAACGTCCGAATCGGGCTCTAACTGTTTATCCTCCAAATCTTTCTGTTCTTGTTCTTGTTCGTATTCTTGATCTTGCTTTTGTTCTTGGTATTGTTGTTGTTGTTGTGGTGGTTGTTGTTGTGTTTGTTGTTGTTGTTGTGTTTGTTGTTTTTGTTGTTGTTGTTGTTGTTGTTGTTGTTGTTGTTGTTGTTCTTCTTCTTCTTCTTCTTCTTCTTCTTCTTCTTCTTCTTCTTCTTCTTCTTCAACCTGCAGTGCAACTAATTTGTATGAGTGTGGTTGTTGTTCCTAATTCGTAGGACCCTTTGCCTTCAGGCAGCTACATTCCGATTTCAAAGATACTCCGTGTTTTTATACTGACAATAGTATTTTCAGTTTAGGTTGGAGTTAATTTTCAGCTAAATTAGGTCACACAATTCTTTAGTCTGATTTTATGTCATTCCCATCCATAACATTTGATAATACTATAATCAGTAAAAACACAAAAATGTTGAGCTATTCTAGAAGATTACAAGAAAGAAACTACATTTTATAAAAGTCTCAGACAGCCACATATTGTTGTGGGGGAAATGGCCGCCTTAGACAGATGACCAATGTACACAGTGTCATTATAATGTTTTAAAAAAATATTTTAAAATACCAACAAATTAGCAAAGTGGGAATGGGAAGTGGCTGTTTGTACGGGTAATTTTTCTATACAGGTGTTCGTTAGAAAAGGTTCGACTGTACCCCCCCCCCCCCCCCCCCCGCCCAAAGTGTTTGGCCGAATTCGAAAGATACACACTCAAGCCGGACAGTAGCAAAAGTAAACTCGTTTTATGTGCTAATAAAAAAAACTCACTAAAACCTGTGGGACAAATGCTGTCTTGTACTACCTTGGAAGGGAGACACATTTTCTTCTACACCCAAGAGACATCGTAAATGAAAAGGGTAAAGCAAGTGAAACAGATTTTTACGGGAAAAAATGAATGTACGTGTTTTTACGCCCTTATCACCCAAAAAAAAAAATATTTAAGAGGTGTCAGGGCCAACCTGGGCTGAGAGGGATACAATATCTCAGCAGAAAGACAGAGATATTCGATTTTAAAAATCTCCTTACCCGGGCGGGAATGGAACGATGTTAATCTGCGTGCGACAGTGAAACACCTAACTGCTACACCACAGTCCCTTGTGATACACTTTTCCTGTACCCAATAGACATTAGAAATGAGAGGGAAGAATGTATCAATCCAAGTCCAAGATCTCGAGCACCACTCAGCAATTCCAAAAACAAAACTTGGAGAAGGCGTCTTGCGAAACAGGGAGGGATCAATAAGTGAAGTGTCAGCTGAATATGAAAGGCGAAGTTCGAATATCGCAAAGAAACCGAAAAGAACGAGAAAAATTAATATGGCATAATTCGTAAAAGAAGAAAAATAATATACTAAGCGATAAAAAGGATCTGGTATAAAAGTAGTTTATTTTAACTCTTAGTCTTAGTACGGCATACAGAAGAGGTTATTTCTTCATTGTACGCAAGTGATTTTGTGATCCACCTTATCATCATCATAAATTTCCCTATGACTCCTTTCCAGTTTGACTTATTGACACAAAGCACTAAACTAAGTAAACAGGATTTTCCCGAGCAACAAGCATACGGTTTTGGCAGAGATAGTAATAAATGGCTGTGGGGTTGGTAGATTTAAGTAACGACTCTAATAAGATAAGATACATCATTATTGTATCTTACCTTATGTTATCTTATTAAAGTCATTACCCCAAAAGAAGAGTCAGCCAAGTGATGCCGTGAACCAGCTGAACTGGCCTGCCGTATTGCTACCTTAGAACTACAAAGCTCTATCTCTCATTTTTTTTTTTTTTACCGTTTTGAGTTACTGGGACCATGAAACCAGAAACCAATAAATTATGTTCTATCTGCTCTATTAAATTTGTAAGATTATTCGGAGTCATTATCAAGATGTTCAAAGAATATTGCATTCCAAAGAGCTTGACATGTTCACATGTTGTTGTGAAACGCAAAATGTAAAACCTCAAGTTTCTCAAAACTAAGTACTGAGCAGATACAGCTTTGTGATGCTAGGGTAGTGTTATCATCATTATCCGGTGCCTTGCCGACTGGCGTGGACGATCACGGACCTCCACTTCACTATGTCTTGCGTTGCAGCGATGGTGTCTGTCATTCTTGCTTTTCCCAGCCATGTTGTCAGCCTCTCCTGTATCTTTTCTGTCTGCCTCTGCCTCTCTTCCTATCAAACTTGCCTATTGTTACAATATTCTCCACTGTTCCTTTCCGCATTTTGTGTCCAAAGAATTTTGCTTGTCGCTTTCGTATATTCATCATAAGCTGTCGTCTGCATTTTGCTTCAACGAAGACCTCTTCATTTTTTTTTCTAGCTGTCCGTGTAATACACAGCATGCGTCTTATGGTCCACAACTCTGTAGCCTCAAAATTGTTCTTTCCAGTTGTCTATGGATCGTCCATGCTTCGCACCCATAGCGTTATACTAAGAGTTAATAGACTTCAAAGAGTTTTGGAGAGTGTTTCAAAGAAAAAGAAAATACTAATCAGACCGTCGTATTCCGTGAGCCCCCTGTCAAGGAAACCTAACAATATTCACTAAAACAACAAAAACAGAACAGAAGTTACTGAGACGTCAGTGAAATTATCAAAAGCGCCCGGCTGAGAATTATCTCCCTTTCGGAATATCGAATTTGCTTTTTAAATTTCCAGATAGTCAGAAGAAGGTCAACATTATGGTTTGTTGTTTGTTAGGTTTTTTGTTTTTGTTTTGTTTTGGTTTTTTTTTTTTTTTTTTTAAATTGGGGTCTTTTTTGTGTGTTTTTCCTGTGGAGGAATTTTTTTTTCCTTCTCTTTTTTTTTTGGGGGGGGGGGGGGAGGGTGTGCACTGATATTTGGTGTGATTTATAATTAGTTATTTCTTAATTCTACTTATTTATTTATGTGTGCTTCCTCGCAATGTTCATCTATTGCAGAGAATTCTGGTAAAACATCCATTGCTTTCCTGATATTGTGGGGTACGGTATACCAAGCTGTTTTTGGCTCGCGACCTGAATTCGAAATCTTTACAATTTTATTAGAAATTCCCGAATTCATGTTGTTCTTGAAAACTGTCAAAAGGAGCGGCACTACATTGGAACTCTAAGATACTGTGCGACTCAAAGGATGGACCGAAAACGTCCACCAAAAATTAGATGGGCAAAATCTCGAAAACAAAAAGAGCGAGAAAATAAAAATCACCCGTGTATAGTACACACTTGAATATACATTGTAATATAAACACTCGATTCTACGTTCCTGAAGTTTACAAGTTATGTTATCTTTGCCTTCTTTCTCTCTCTATTCTTTTTTTTCTTTTTTTTTTTGCCTTTTCTTTTTTCTTTTTTCTTACATAAAAAAAACTGCCAAGCATTCTACCTTCAAAATGGTAATATTGCTGGCCAGCTGTTCAGATGTACAAAACCTAACATTTTGAAAATAGTATTTAGAAATATTATTTTTAATCGCAGTTCCTTATTTTGTGTTGTTGGTTGCATATACTCAAGAAACGTTTTGGCGACTTTCCAATTTTATAGATCTAAACGTAGTGGAATAAAAGAAAAGGTTCAAACATAGGTAATTCGTTTTTAAAATAACGAAACGGTTGGTGTTTTGGTTTGTTTTTGGTTTGTTGTTTTCTTTGTTTTGTTTTGTTTGGTTTTTTTGTTTTGTTTGTTTTTAAATCTCCTGTACAGAATTGCTTTCTGGGCTTTGAGTAGTTGAACAGCTTGTAGACGATATCTTATACCTGTTTGAATCTGTGTTTAGCTACTGATAGTTAACTTTCCTACTTCGTCTAAGAGATCCGTTACTTGTCTAGTCTGTCAGTAATCACAGTTACCGTAAGTTCAATAGTGTATGCGGTTCTGATATTTATTAAACCCGGATGGCTTATTGTGCGCGAGAGACAGAGAGAGAGAGAGAGAGAGAGAGAGAGAGAGAGAGAGAGAGAGAGAGAGAGAGACGGACGGACGGACGGACAGACAGACAGAGACAAGCAGAGACATAGAGATGGTTGGAGGGGAAGATGGCGACTAAGAATCAGAGAGAGAGAGAGGGGGGGGGGATGAGAACGTACTGTTTGTACCACGTGCACTTCTGCACAAAAAGAAGAACGAGAAACAGGAAAAGTACTCATTCAAGACTGCAGACAGACCACAAGGACCTGAGGCCTATGAAGTCCAGTCGGAATGTGGCTTCTTCTTGGATTACGGTCTCCTGTAATGTAAGTGCCCCCAGCTTTAGGCTCATAAAGGGACTCACTCTGTCTGTCTGTCTGTCTGTCTGTCTGTCTGTCTGTCTGTCTGTCTGTCTATCTATCTATCTGTCTGTCTGTCTGTCTGTCTCTCTGTCTGTCTGTCTGTCTGTCTGTCTGTCTGTCTGTCTGTCTTTCTCTCTCTCTCTCTCCCCTCGCTCTCTCTCACTGACTCACTCACGCACGCATACACACATATTAACACACAGTCACACACA
>NW_004797423.1:367961-376350 GCF_000002075.1 Aplysia californica
GGGAAGCGCCTAGCCGCTACACCACATGCACCGGTAAATGGCCTCGGGATCAGAGAAATGAAATGAAGGGAAACATAATAAGAGAAATGAACAGACTGGGGCAGGAAGAAAAAGTTCTCAGAAGTCCCCACCGGCTTATCAACGTCTTTGTTCCGGCGCGCATTGTGCACGCTACGGTTGACAAGCCTCCCTGGACAGAGGCCAAGAATCTGACATTATTCTTGTTCCTTGACATTCGACTTTGAACACAAGGAATCGAATATGATCCATTATCTCTCCTCCTTTTCTTTACACGGTTAAACTAATTGCTCTACCGGCCGCCTGTATAAGACACGGACCTGTACAAAAGGCCACTTCCCATTTCCACCCGTGTATATCTTTTACATTAATGTAATGACACTGAAAGACGCCCACCTGTCTAAAACAGCCACCTGTTTCCTCGACAGTGGTTGGCTGTCTTAGACAAGTTCGACTAGTGACGTAAGCGTCTACAGAATTTAATCATCACTGCTTCCCTCTCTTAATTTGGGAACATTGCTGTAATCAAACCTACCTATAGACACTGTACACGCTGAAAATTACACACACACAAAAAAAGATAAACACAAAAAGCAGAATTAGGAAAACTGTTTGGACAATACGAGGGGCATATCAAAAGGTTGTTTTTTTTTACCTGACCATGAAGGAATAAAGGTAGAAAGCTGAAATTTGGCAGTAACATTAATCTGTCTCGATGTATTCGTCTCCCACAAAAAGACCTTGAGAATAGAAGACCTCTTGTTCAGAAAACCAGCCCTCTACCGCTTCTTTGATTTCATCATCACTTTCAAAATGCCTTCTTTTTTATCCTTTTTCCGTTTGAGGAAACAAAAAGTCGGACGCGGCTAAATCTGGAGAAAAGGGTGGATGTGGCAAAATTTCATAGCTACTTTCTAGCACCGTTTCTGCAGCTTTTCTTGAAGTGTGTGCTGTTGCGTTATAATGGAGCAGCAAAATGTCTTTTCGGATCTTTCCTCTGCGTTTTTCTTTTATAGCCTCTCGTAATCCTTTTAGCTGGTTAGTCGGTGAATGCATGTCCAGTTTCGATAGTCTGTCATAATCACTCCTTCTTGGCCCCCGAAAAACTGATAGCATTTCTTTTCCTTTTGATGGCTGCACCTTTGCCTTCTTTGGTGTTGAAGACGAGGGCGATTTCCACTGCATTGATGCAGATTTTGACTCAGGATCGTAGTGGTGGACCCACGTCTAATCCATAGTCTTTCAAAAATTGTATTTTCATCCTCTTCATACAGACCACGCAATTCTTGACAACAATCCACACGTTGCACTTTTTTAGGAGGAGTCAACAAAAGTGGGACACATCTCGCAGAAACCTTTATCATATTCAAAAGTTAATTTAAGATTCCTTCAACTGATCCAATGCTAAGCGCAGTTTCTTAGTTCAAACGTTCGGCTGTCACCAGCCTATCAGACAACACAAGTTTATTGATATTCAACAAATTCTCTTCTGTTGTTGCTGTCACTGAGCGAAAGTCACGGTGGTCATCTTCAATGTCCATGAATCCGTATTAAAATTTACAACAAAATTTGTTTAACAGCATAGGATGGGCAATCAGTTCCATATACTGCATGCATCTCCGAAAAAAATATACTGTGGCGCAAGAACAAAAGTTTCATTACTGCCCTGTGCCCGATTTTCTCCATTTTTATGTTGAAACTGGAGAACAACATGTCTCTATTCACTGAAAGTGCGCTAGTGTTAAAAACCAGTAATCGGAAATTCCCCAAAATTTACCTGCATTATAGGAAGATGATTTTTGGCTTTCACCCCAAATGTCAGCTTTGTACCTTCTTTCCTTCATGGTCAGGTAAAAAACGTTTGGTATGCCCCTCATACATGTAACAAAATTCTTTGGTACTCTTGCTTGACTAGCATCGATTCCTTGGCCTGGCTCGCACCGAGTCACTTCCGTCTAGTCTGGTAACTACATGTAATCTTGAGACCCTCTCTGTTAGGCCCACTTCCCTGCTATTATACAGCACCCATTTGGTTTTCCTCTCAGTTGCTCCTGGGGAAGCCCAAGAAGTGAAACGTACTGCTGTTTTAATGAAACAAATTCTAAGCATTTTATATTTTTTGTATTGTCTGAGATGATGATGATGATGATGATGATGATGATGATGATGATGATGATGATGATGATGATGATGATGATGATAATGATGATGATGATGAACTGTTGTTGAGAAGAACATGGAGGATATATTTTGGTGTTAGTTTATTTCTTCTTTTGGCTTTGGTGCCTACACTGTCTAGTTCCCCAGGATGCCCCGAGGAGCTAGAAACAATCGTTGTTCCGAACTCCTCGCATACATTGACCAAAATTTGGAAATCAGCCGTCACCAGGGTCCCCAATATTGCGTCACAGTACAGTGGAACCAGACGCTCGTCAACTTGGCATCAAATAGTTACGAGTACTAGTACCTGTATAATCTTAATTTTCTTGCTGTTGATGCATTTCAAATACCTATCTAGCTTGAATATAAGTCGACATTTTTGCGATTGAAAGTGTAGGGGTCACTTGGTGTCAAAGGTAACATTAGAAAGGAAATGGCTGCCAAAATGGGATGACTTCTAAAGCTTGAGTGTCCTTGGAAACGGATTCTGTCAGTTTGTTAATTCATTGAAGACGCTGTTTTGGGAGAATTTAAAAAAGACGTATCCGACTTCGTCTTTTATACAGATTTTTCAATTATGTTTACTTTGTCTACAGCATAAAAGGACAGACAATACCATGGTTACTTTAGCAATAAACGAATTACAGTTCCTATTACGTGAATAATGGTTCAAAATGTTCCGTAACATTCCCTTTGGTCAGCCGACAATCGGACATAGTACGTGAGCCCATTACGTCGCTAAAGAGTCAAAGGGTTAACGTATGACACCTTATCTCTGACAAGACAGTCCATGGAGTGCTCACTTACACCTGGAAGACATGGCGTTAATGTGTTTACTCTCGGCATACCAAAAGCTATTCATCCTTTGAACATAGCCAGATAATTTTTCATTCAGGTTTTCAGCATCTCAAACTTCCCTATGACTCTGCTCCTCTTTCACCCATTTGCATAGTATAAACACCAAACAGAGTAGAAATGAATGGCCCAAGTAAGCAGTGGATATAAATGTAGTTTAATCATAAATAGATGGGGGGGGGGGTTATAGGTTAGTTAGAATTATGTAACGACTATAAACAACGGAGTGATGCTGTGAGCCAGCTGTGATGCGCCAGATACTGACAGGGAACACTTAAGGTCAAACTCGGATATAATAGGGCAGACGGGACCAGCAGTTTTTCCCTGTTATAAGCGAGTCCTGTTATACCCTTTATCAAGGGAAACTACCAGTACCATTACACCTTCAGATTACAATAATAATATTACTTTTTTTATTCGATTATCGCAGATCCTTTTCCAGTGGGCTGTTTTGCTGACACTGAGACGCAATCGATCAGTGACCCCAACACTATGAGGGGGAGGGGGATGTGTTTGAAAGTGTGTGTTTAGGCAAGCGATTATACAAACAGGCGAAATGTCTTGGTTGAGACAAATTTTAATAATTTGTCGTATCGAAAGCAAGTTCATGCGCTGCAAGACCACTGTTATATCCGATTCTGCGCAAATTGAATCCTGTATTATAGCCAGGTTAGTATTACTTACAATTAGAGATGTTTAAAAACCGGGGATTTGATTTATCACTGTTATATCCAAGTTCCTGTAATAACAGAGGCTGTTATAAATGGACAGGGTGCATTTAAAGAACGAAACCGGCACATAAAGACGAAGTTTCAGAACAGTTCGAACCATCATGCACATCTCAGATACACAAGCTTACATAATAATATCTCATAGTATGGATGTTGTTGCCTGCCTTTTAAAGTTATTCAGGTGAAGAAAACAGAATCGAAAAGTCTGTTTAAATAAAGAAGATGTGTCCCGAAACAACGAGTGCTCGAGCGGTGTCGAATGACCAGAGAAGGCTCTCGTGGCCTACATGTTAAGGTGTTGGCCTCTCTTTCAAAGGTTCATGGTTCGAATCCGGGAAGCGACCGAAAAATTTTCTTCTCTAAAATTGTCTCCTTTCACCTCCTTTTCTGCTCTCTAGCAATGTTATGTTATCTGCTGTCGTCTCCTCTTTCTGCCCCCACCCCCTTGCCAGCTTTACCCCCTCCTCTGGGCTCCTGACTCTGTCTGCAGCCTTTCTACTGCTACTCCATGGTTCCTTCTTACTGCTGTCTTTCTGCCACACCCCTAGTCTTCTGATGGGAAAGATCTACACCTAGCCTTCTCGGACAAGGACGAAAAATCTCGGAGGGCCTGTTGCTCACGTTAAAAATCCCTTGGCGGTCTAAAATCGATAAGAGTAGGCTTCGGCCGCCACCGGGGGAAAATTCAAAACTTCCTACCAACTGAAAGTATTAGGTGTGTCATGGTCGCTTATATGACCTTATGCAGTTGCGAGCGCCGTAAAACATTTACCAAAAAAAACAATGACCAGAGACCAGATCGCGCGTCGTGTAAGAGTTAATGTATCCCATTCTGTCTTGTCCGGGAGGATTTTTTGGCCTTATCTCTCGGTCACCGACTCAACATCTGATTCTATTACCCCACCCCCACCCCCACCCCCACCACCACCCCAGCCCTTTCTTGCCCTTATTTGAATGCTCTCTCTCTCTCTCTCTCTCTCTCTCTCTCTCTCTCTCTCTCTCTCTCTCTCTCTCTCTCTCTCTCTCTCTCTCCCTCCCTCTCTCATCACGCAAGTTTTAAAAAAAGCGAACACACACACACACACACACACACACAGAGAGAGACAGAGAGAGAGAGAGAGAGAGAGAGAGAGAGAGAGAGAGAGAGAGAGAGAGAGAGAGAGATTCCATCTCTCCTTCTCCAAATGATGGAAATAGCCTTTATACAATAGCGGCTAACTATCTTTACAAGAGATGGGCAGGATATTCTTTCGGTGCAGGAAGTCATCTTTCGCTGGTTTTTCATTTCAGTTGTGTAGGTGGTTGGTGGGCGCTCTGGTATGGTTTGCTCTTTCTATTCTACCATACTTATATCGTCCTTTTATATCTCTTTCGCCTTTTATTAATGTTACTCTTTAACAGTAACTCCTCTAATCTTCGGTACCTATATGTGTTGCAAGTGCCCTAAGCCCTTCACTAAAACAAAGCCAAACTAATTAAGTTGTCAGGATTTGACGGACCCACCTGGCTGTCCTGAGTCATTTCTCCCCCCCCCCCCCCCCTCCTTCCTCCCTTTTTTTACCGTCCCCTCTCCCCAACCCCCCTCCCCCAAGCTAATATAAAGAAAAATGAAATCTTCGTTCGAACAAGACAGAAATATGTGCCCTCGTAAGATGAACTTACGTCTGTCTCGTTTCAGTGCAGCTAATGAAACTCTCAGCCCGACTTAACAAACGACGCCTTGACGATCTTTATTTAAGCCAAGCCTGCATTATTCAAGAGCCAACTGCTATTATTGTACAACCGAATAATATCCCCCTGCTTCCTCGAGTCTAAAGATTTCTCATCCATATGCAACACTTTCGACGAAAGAGAAAATGCAATATCTTAGACGATGTTTGTTAAATAAACAATGGCCGGTTCGAAAATTGGCGAGGACAGGGGCAAGTGCGCTGGATTTGTTTTTTCTTTCGGTTTTTTTTCCCCTTTTTGCTAAAGGTCAGGCGTATGCGAAGCTTTTTATGAAGACTTCTGCTGCCATTATGGGTATTGTGTAGATACAACTCATTTGTAAGGGAGGGCAATGCTTTGAAATCCTGAATGTTAGCCACAAAAAGCTGTACGGCAAATCGACTGCTCGGTGTAAGACTCTGGCGTACGTCACTTTTCAAAATAGCTTTTGGAGGAATCTTACACTAATGCAGATGAAGTGCAGTCGACTATACTTGAGTTGGAGTCGCTTGAGTCAGGGTAATTTGTGAAGGCTGTAACTCAGATGTACAGCCATCAAGCCATTCCATTCAAATACCATGACGCGTAGTGTCCTCTGCTGTGTGTCGTCGTACTTAGAACTCTTTTTTGTAAAAAGTGTCAGCGCTGAGACACTTCATGTTCATGCCGTCTTCAATTATAAAAATAAATCCTTTTACCTGAATGTCGAAAACAGCAGCGAACAGCAATGGAAACCAACAACAATTATATACCATTTATCAAGACATCCGCCCCACCTTACCCCCCCCCCCAAAAAAAAAAATAATTAATTAAATAAAATAAAAAATAAAAAATCTCCGAACTCTGCAGCGAGCCAGTTCAGCACTGCATTGTTGTTTATGATCATTACAAAATTCTACCAAACCTCAGCAAATACATCTTAGATATATATAAACGTTGTGTTTGTTGCATGCATCATTAACTCCTTTTCAGTTTGTTAAGTATTTTATTCAGAGAGATTAAATGATAATAAATAGCATACTTGTATAGCGCTAATACCTGTCAATAGCAAACTCTATGCGCTCTACAATCTATATTGTTACCCCCGCAGACCGGATAGCATTCTGAAACAGCCGCCTCAACTTTCTGAGAGGAATTCAGTGCAAGCTACCATTTATAGGCGCCACAACACTAACATAGTGACAAGATCTTACGCTGCCTATGACCGGGTGCCCATTACCACCTTTGCGGAGCGCGCAAAATCCATGTAAAGTGCCTTTCCCAAAGGACACAACGTCAGGCCTGAGGCTCAAACTCCCGAACGCGCAATCTGTCCGGTATCCAAACCAATAGATAATCAACGTGTACTAATACCAAAAGTTAAGAGCATATATATTATAGAGAACAAGTACAATGAGAAGCAGACCAAAGTTATCGTTGCGTCATATTTAGAACTATTAGAACCATCGTCAAATCAGAAATGCTATTTCATAGTATGTATACAACCTTTATGCAGTTGCGAGCGATGTAAAACCCTTATTTTAAAAAAATAGTATGCCTGCTGTTACTTGCCTTTTTATTAAGCTATTTTTTTTATTTACTCTTTTTTTTTTGGTAAGTGTTTTACGGTGCTGGCAACTGCATAAGGTCATATGAATGCTCGGGACATATTAGCCATTTTCAGTTGGTCGGTAGAACATTTTGAATTTTACCCGGGTGGCGGCCCAAGCCCACTCTTATCGATTTTGGACCACCAAGGGATCTTTAATGTGCGCAAATTGTCCAAGGGGCCTCTGAGATTTTTCGCTCTTGTTCGAGAAGGCTAGGTGCAGATCTCCCCTACCATAAGATCAGGCGTGTAGCTGAAGGACAGTAGTAAGAAAGAGCCAAAGAGTAGCAGTAGAGGGGGTGGGGGAAGAAAGTGGAGATGAAAGCAGACGACAGATCATTGCTTTAGAGCAGGAAAGGAGGCGAAAGGAGACAATTATGAGAAGAAAAATTCCAGTCGCTATCCGGATTTGAAGCCGGGACCTATTGAATGAGAGGCGAACATCTTACCCTCCAGGCCACGAGAGCCCCTTTTATTAAGTGTGAGGCGAAGTAAACAAAATAGAAACAAAAGTGTTGCTTCTTTCTTAAAGTGTCCCAACACATTGCGTCTCCTTTGTTCGTTTTGTCTGAGTAAAGAAAAACACATCTGCCTAATAATGGTCATTTAGTTCTTGAAAAAGTAAGGCAGATAAATAGAAACAACCGAGGGAAAATAAAGAAATAGGACCTACCTGTGACGCCCCCCAACCACCCGCTAACACGTCACCAAATATTGTTGCAGAATGCGAGCTCTGAATACGTTAAACATTAGCATGCAAAACAATGTATCTGGCATCGGTGGCCTAGTGGTTAGGCTCTCGGACTCGCAGCGGTAATGTTACCTTGTGTAAGAAACATTTCTTTGCCTTTTAAGCCAAAACAAAATGTTTGAGAAACGTGGTGCTAACGCAGTTAGACTTCCACTGGGATGGCGAACATTTACACCATCCAGACAAACAAAAACCGTCCATCCCGTCAAAGATAAAGCTCAACTTCTCAGCTGGAGTGTTGTTCACAACTCGCTCAAGCTTATTCAGACCCATGAGAGGTTCAAGGGTTCCCTTGTGTGGTTTACACCCTCTTGTTGTTGTTGTTGTTTTTTTGTTGTTGTTTTTTTCTTATTAAACATCTATCAACTTTTCTCTTCTTACTTTCCCTGTGTGTTGTCCTCTAGAAAACTCTCTAATCTTAGACACTTATATGACATATTTGTGTTGCAAATTACGTTAAACTCTTACTAAAATGAAAAGAAACATGTGTAAAAGCTGCATCGTCCTGGATACTTTTTGCGTTTTCTGCATCCCTCTCCTCCATCTCTCTCTCTCTCTCTCTCTCTCTCTCTTGCT
>NW_004797423.1:377201-379754 GCF_000002075.1 Aplysia californica
TCACACATTCTCTCTTCTTTTCTCCTTCCTCTCTTTCCGTCTCTCTCTCTCTCTCTCTCTCTCTCTCTCTCTCTCTCTCTCTCTCTCTCTCTCTTTCTTTCTCACTCGCCCGTCACTCACTCACTCACTACATCTTTCCCTCTCCTTTATTTCTCATCTCTCTCTCTTTCTCTCTCACACACTTTCTCTCATCCTGTCTCTCTCTCTCTCTCTCTCTCTCTCTCTCTCTCTCTCTCTCTCTCTCTCTCTATCGCTGTGTCTCTCTCTCTGTGTGTCTCTCTCTCTCACGCACCCACTATATCTTCATCTCATATTATCTATCTCTCAACGCCATGCTGACCCATCAATTTATCTTTCTCTTTTCCAATTTGATTCTTTCTGCCCCATTTAACCATCACTTAGCATCCTTTCTCTTACCTCAATCCTCATCTGCTTTCCCGTGTCTCTCATTTATCTTGTCTCCTCTTATAAAATCCTTCCAATTTCCCATAATTCCATTTTTCTCCTCTCCCTTATAACGCTTTCATCTCCTGCTTTTTATTATTTATATTATATTACTGTATTATTGATATTATATTATTATTATTTTTTTTTTTTTTTTATTTAAAAAAAAAATAATTTTATTATCATTATTATTATTATTATTATTATTATTATTATTATTATTATTATTTTTATTATTATTATTATTATTATTATTATTATTATTATTATTATTATTACTATTTCTATCATTGTTGTTGTCGTTATTATTATAAGTATTCATTTTTCCCCCTTTGTAATCATTCATATCCAAAATAAAGTGTATTATGTGTATGATCCTCTTTGAAGTCCTATTTCTACCTCACTATGGTGAGCGGGATAACTATAACACTGTACTTCAAGGTGAGAAAATTCACACACTCATACTCACACACACACACAAACACACACACACACACACACACACACACACACACACACACAACACACACACACACACACACACACACACACACACACACACACACACACAAACACACAATGCTCGAGGGTGGAACCAAAGATAGTAGTACATAACAAGATGGTCCACTCATCCAAAAAAGTGTCCGCGGAAGTCCGCTCATTGCTTCAGATGACGCTGCAGTCTTTGTTTTGAAGCTCTCTTTCCTTTCTCCAGAAAAAGAAAAGGAATAACACCCCCTCGCGTGCGCAGATCGACTGCTGTTCATCAGCTGTTAGGGTTCGTTGAGTGTGAAGTTTTAGGTGGGGGGGGGGGGGGGTTTGTTTTGTTTTTTAGTGACCTTTCGCCTCTCATTCTAAAGTCAAACTAAACGAAGAAAACCGTCGCTTCTTCCACCGGAAGAGGTGTTTTTTTTGTCAGCGTAAGCTTTTTAAAAAAGCGTTCTTCCGAAATTTGAATTCCAATTTATTCAAAAACATGTTAGTTTCACTTTGTTTTGTTTCACACAAGTAGGGTAACTCTGCTCGCAAAGGGCGCGCTTTTTCGAAGAGGGCGCCACCGGATTTTGAGGACGCTTTTTTATTGGCTCAAAGAGAGGAGTGAACTATCTTGTTATATACGATCATTGACGGAACTGATCATTTACCAGTTTTGATACCCTACTTTTAAAATCTGTTCGATTACAAAAGGGGGAGGGAGACGAGTTAAGGATCAAACTTTCCGCACGTAGGGCTGTGACGTCATGGGGGGGCACATTGCGTTGCGTCCATCAATCAATCAATCAATCTATCTATCTATCTATCTATCTATCTATCTATCTATCTATCTATCTATCTATCTGTGCCCAAGCAGAGTAGACTTTTCCTCGGAGACAGAGATATACAATCTAAAGCGTGAGCTCATTCTGTGTTTATGAGACAATGATATTACTATTGTGTGGCATTGTGGTGAAATAAAGTAGTCGTCAGAATAATGAAATCGAAAGACTCAACGTTTTCCGCCCGTTTGGCGATTCATGATGTCCAGATATTTCTGCATGAACTTGACAGAAAATTTAGAGCTAAGGCAAAAAGAAAACTGCGTCAAATTTGCTGTTTCCAAGGACGCTACAGTTTTAGAAGTCAGCAAGCCTTGACACCCATTTTTTTGCTAATTTTACCCTTTTACACCAAACAACCACACCCCACCCCCCCCCCCCCCCCCCGCCTCCCCCTTCTTCAATAGCAAAACATCTCGACTTTTATTCAAGATGGATGAGAATCATTTTCATCAGAAGCAAGACAAATAAACAGACTTTAAAATGATACCAATTACCAATGTGCTCCAAAATTGACGAGCGCATGATTCCACCACGTCATGACACATTTGATTTTTCTTAAATTACCAAGAAGTGTGTCTCAGATAGAATCTTGATTGAGAGATAAAAATAAACCTGGAAACAAGGAAGTGATAGTTTACAAAACTGAACGTCATTTATCCCAAAGAGGAAAGGAAATCGATGCATACCTCGTTTCTGAAAAGTTCATTTATCAAACCAGTCACCATAAATCAAGATGACATTAATCTGCCGTCATAAGGGAAAACGACGAATGGTTGATTTTTTCGGGGGG
>NW_004797423.1:379860-386027 GCF_000002075.1 Aplysia californica
GGGGGGTTTGTTTTCTTTTTCTTTTTTTTTTAAAAGTTTTACTTAAATACAATTTTATAAAGTATTTAACTGTGCGCTTTATTGCGGTTTTTTCCTCGCGTCCCTTTTTTGGTTGCCATATAAGTGATCATATTAGTATCAGACAATCAGTGGCTAAGAAAATGTGAGTCATTAAAATTGACCTGTAAGAGAATATAATCTTACATATCCTTATTGTATAGTTATTTTTGTCATATCCTATTCCGTTTTTGCGTGAGTGATAGTCGTTTTCCCTTACCCCGGCGAGCTCCGGGCATGAATATTATGAAAGGGAGAACGGCGAATGGTCAATCAGACGAAGATAACTGCTTTTTTTGTCCAAGTAACAGCTTTACAACCGGCGTCTGTGATGTAGCGGTTATACCAAGTGCCCACTGGGGGTTCGACAAACCGATCGCCAGATTCACGGCCTGAAAACAGATTTACAAAGTTCTATCTGTTAAGAACCCAGTTTGATCAATTTGACGAAAATATTTTCTATTTTCACAATAACATGTCAAGCTATTTTAAATGTAATTTTTGAATATCTTGATAACGACTCCAAATATTCTTACGATTTTGATAGAACAGACAGAGCATTTGCATTTTTTCCTCATGGTCTAAGTAACTCCAATCGGCCACAAATATTAGAAATTCCGAGGAAGCGATATGCGTTTGTTTTTTAGGCAGCGAGTCAGGCGATGGACTTGTGCTATGATGGTCGCTTTGCGCCCTCAATCTGGCTAGCCCCACCTACCAAACCGACCCGATCCGATCGTGCCGATGGGCACCCCGTATTAGCCGCTGAGCCATAGTTTGGGGGAGAACTGAACTGATTCCCTTGTGTGGAGTTGTTGTTTTTTTGTTTAGTTTTTTTAATCTAGCATTTCGGTCTTTCTGCTGGGATCTTTCCTTCCCAGCCCGGGTTGGCCCTGACAAGCATTGTCAACGCTCTCCTCCTAAATAATCCAGGCTTTTAAATTGTCTTGATGGGGGCTTGAAACCGGAACAAGAAAGTGAAGATAAGTTCTCCTAGACAAGGTGTAATAGGTTCTTTGGGGAGCAATACATTAATCCCCCCCCCCAAAAAAAAAACACCCCACCTCCACTTTTACCCCCGAAAGGCCTATTTTGCTTACGTCACAAAGTTCAGTCAAGGTTCCAGCCTCAGTAGTCTTTACCGATTGCTGTTATCAATATGTCAATACTTTCACTGTATAAAACGATCAAGGCAGGGATAAAGAAATAACGGGGAGAGTGTTACATCATGGCAGGTTAGGTAACGACCTTGAGATAGTATTCGACCTTGGTTAAGACAATCATTTTCCGTACTCTCTAGAAGTGGGTGGTCAGCGGATGCCCAAGTATGTTTGTGTTGTTGTTGTTGTTTTTTTTGCTTCTTTCCTTTCAAACATCTATAGATCTAGTCCTCACTTCACTTTCTCCTTTTGTTTATATGTGACTCTCTGTAGTATGTAGTAGAGGGTTTTACGGCGCTCGCAACTGCTAAGGTCATATGAGCGCTGTGACTCTCTAGTAGCACCTTAAATTTTCAGCACTTGTATGACCTATTAAATGTGCTCTAAGGTCTGTAAGTCTGTTATTAAAAACTAAACTCTCCAGAAATGCTATCAAAATTGTCAAACAAAACAGCCATTGACGGGAGTCGAAGTTGTTGATTCGAACAAATGGACGTAGAGGACAGTGTTATGACAAAATTTAACCCCCCCAAAAAATCCAAGGGCATTTTTGGCTTAGACAGGTGGCCGTTAGAGCGGACGCTCTTCCATTCGTGTCGGTTACGGTGACAGTTTTCATGTACTCCAAAAACAAAACATTGGATCCGTAATGGGGTTCGAACACACGATCTTTCGGTTACGAACCCGACCGCCTATTCACTACACCACCGACACCACTTCAGTGTGAAAACATAAAGAAAGGGGAGGTCATTGTAACAGAAGATCCAGTATGGGAAGTGTCAGATTTCTTCAGTAATGATGTCGTGAAGCAAAAAAATGCTGACGTACATGGCGACGTGACATCTGTTTAGATCTATAGTTTGTTTGTCGTCTTTTTATTGTTTGTTTGTTGGTTGGTTTTCTTTGTTGCTTTTGGTCCTGAAAACGTAACACTCACATTCGTGATAACAATTGTTATATTATGTAACCTGCTCATATCCGGCGCCAAAAAGGACACTGCATTTTTTTATTTTTTTTTAAAGCGGGGAGGGGGTTGGTGTGTACAGAGAGAGAAATCCGTTAAAGGAAGAAAGTTTGGTTTGAAATTAAAAGATAGGCAAAAGAGTTGGATCGGGAAGACAATTTATCTCTTATTAAAATTGTGTGACTTCGTCGCTTCGGGGTGAACACGTCGAAAATTAATGATAAT
Source organism: Aplysia californica (assembly GCF_000002075.1). Taxonomy (NCBI): domain Eukaryota; kingdom Metazoa; phylum Mollusca; class Gastropoda; order Aplysiida; family Aplysiidae; genus Aplysia; species Aplysia californica. Next base: position 382,267 of record NW_004797423.1, read on the forward strand.
GTGTACGGACGTGTCTTATCATAATTTTAGTCAACAAAGACTTCAAAATTCAATCTTATGAATCATCAGCATGCTTTTCAGCTGTTGTTCTTTGCCCCATGAGTATTTGTTTAAAGGGGACAAAGTGAAAAAAATTCATTGTTCAAGCGTTTGTACATACAGCGGAAAGTCTGGGTTCGAGCCTCAGTTCGGACATGGACTTTTTTTCGCTACCTCCTGCCCAACCAGCAGTAATGGGTGCCTGACTTCGAGTCGGGGAAGTAAAAGCGGCGTGGAAAGGAACTGGCCACCCTTCCACGATTATTATGCCGAAGGCCCAGGAAGTTGTCTCACTAACAAGGCAATCCCCAATATCCGGATCGGATGCGGGAACAGCTTTACTTTTACTTCTGACCTACAATGTGCTTTTATCAACAGTTAGAATTTGAACTCTAAGAAAATATTTCTCAAGCGCATGTAACGATCCAACAATTAGTTAAGAAACTAAAACGAGATACAGCGTCACAGCAGAAAGACAAAGCTACTCGATAAGATGTATCCTTGTACGAAATGTTGAAATGCACGGGAACCGAACTCAGGTCTCCTGCATGCAACAGAGAGATGCACTTTACCGCTACACCACAGAGGCCTGCTGATTTTTTTCCAAAATTGCAAGACGTGAAGGGTGCACGCTAAAAGGAGTAAAGAAATAGGAAGACCGGAACAGATTGAGCTGAGTGGAGAAATTGAAGCACTTAGGAAGCAATTAGAAATTCCCCTGCTGAAACACGTTAAGGGGTGGAGTCATCGGGCTGGCGTTAAGTGGACAGAACACGGAGACAAAAAGCAATAATTTCTCTTTTGGGCTTCTTTTTAGCTTTAGTAAGACTTTTGCATCACTTCTGGGATTGGAAAAAGTAAAGCAAGGAACAGTGTTTTTGAATCACTGAAGGGTAAATTTTAGTTTAATTTTAGTAAGCGTTGTAGGGCGCTTGCAACAAAATATGTCATAATAAGTGCCGAAGAGTGGAGGTGTTACTAGAGAGTAACATACAAATAAAAGAAGGACGACATCAGGAAAGCAGATGTTGGACAGGAAATAAGGAGCAAAACCCACCAGAGCACCCGCTAACCGCCCACTCTGGTAACAGGAAGATCAACAAATCGCTACCTTAGAAAAACGAGATTCTATTTCAGTAACACTCACTGTTTAGATTTTAGTTCAAACTTTTTATACATTATATCTCCCTAAGATAAAGGACAAACTTAATGTGAGTTATATCAGAAGTTAAAAAAAATAGTTGTGACTTTTACAAAGAGTGACGTAGAGGGAGTACAAAGGAAATGCCTAGACGGTCTAACCCAAAAAACGAAAAAAACAGAGTTAAAACCTTGCTATACTGGGGGAGATATTTGTGTGGCATTGTGGTGAAATCAAACGCTCGCCAAAGTAATGAAATCGAAGAACATGACGTTTTTCTCGCCATTTTGTCAATTTTTATCGATTTTCTCTCATTTAAAAACAAATTCTGCCTGGATTTAGCTGAATTTTTTTCATCAAAGGCACCCAAAGATGTAAATTTGCTGTTTCCAAGGACATTACGTTTTGGGAGTCCCATCCCAAGACTGTCGAGGGGGGGGGGGGGGTCTCTTGTTGCCAAGAGGTTAAGGTGTTCAGCTCTCATTCAATAGGTATGGGGTTCAAATCCGGATAACTACGGAAATTTTTCTTTTCTAAAATTCTTTCCTTTCATCTCTTTTCCTGCTCTCCAGCAATGTTCTGTCGTCTACTTTCGTCTCCACTTTCTGCTCCCACCCCCTCACCTCTTTTGCCCCCTCCTCTGGGCTCCTGACTCCATGTGCAGCCTTTCAACAGCTACTCATTGGCTCCTTGTTATTGCTGTCTTTCAGCTACACTCCTGATCTTATGGTATGAAAGATCTACACGTAGCCTTCTCGGACACGGGCGAAAAATCTCGGAGTTACATACGTTAAGGATCCCTTGGTGATCTAAATCAATAAGAGTAGATTTCGGCCGCCTCCCGGGCGAAATTCAAAATTTCCTACCAAGTGAAAATGTTTCATGTACCCCCGGCGCTCATATGACCGTAAAACACTTGCAAAAAGAAAAAAAAACTACAAACAAACAAAAAAGAACAGGTTTCAAGTTCGTTGTTGGTGGTTGTCCAGCCGCAGTTCTCTCGTTAGCAGCGCCGTTCATGGTTGGTTCGTCCTGCTATTGAAAGACAAGACTCCGCTGTAGTTTGAGCGTGTGAGTCGAGTCTTGGGTTTGCGAAATGTTCTTCGACTTCTTAATTCTTTCACCTTTGTCTTCTCTCATTTTATTTTTCTTCAAAAATAGCACCGAATTGTCACGCACCTTTATGCGCAATTCGTATCGACGCCCGTTGTTTAGCAGTTATGCGTTTTGCTGTCATGCGCAAGAGACCCAGGTTCAATTCTACAGTCGGGATAATTGTTATTGAGGACCTGGATCTTACTGCTGCAGTGCTGTGTCCCTCTCAGCCCGGATTGGCAATGACAGGAAGGGTCGGAAGCCCGCCTCCTAAATGTGAGGCAGCGTGGTGGAATCAGGCTCTCGTCAAAATAATCAAAGTGAAGAAACTTGCATTTTTCCGCAGGTTTGTGAGTTTTTATCAAATTTTTATTTTTTGGCTCAATACCTTTCATGCCCATCAAAGAACTAATTTCTGTGTGGATTTTCCTGAAAAACGTTGATTAAAGGCACAAAAAAATGTAAATTTTAAATTACCACGGACTCTTAAGCTAAGGAAATAACTAATCTTTGGCGGCCATTTTCTCACTAATTTTTCCTTTGAAAACAGGTGGCCCCCACCGCCTTCATTTGTAAATATCTCGACTTCAATTCACAATAAATGGATATTTTTTTCATCCAAATAAAGACAGGTGAACAAGATTTAAGATGATACCAATAACTGTACATACCCAAAAAATTGTCGAGAGCCTGATTCCACCGCGCTGCCTCCTAAAAGATAAAAATTGAGTCGACGGGGGCGTAAAAACAATTACATTCACCAAAAAAAAAAAAAGATTTTTCTCCACTTACCGAGGTTTTTTTAAGCTCTTCCCTGTTCTGTTTGGTTCTGCTTTTAGCACACAAAAGTCGAACGGATTCTAATGAATACTAATTTAGATGACCTTTAACTCCTTCACTGCTGTGAAGACATACAATTTTTTTTTTCTTGTGTATCCTTCAACCTCTGCTGTGTAGATATAATTATTATGTACTTTCTTGGGTAACCCTTTAACCTTTTCTCTGCTGTGAAAACACTATTGAATGTACTTTCTTGTATAACCTTCAGAGAGGAATTGTTGCGAGGTGTAATTACCGCTTCCGCAGCTGTTCTTTAATGATTGACTGAGTGGGTGTTTTACGGCACTATCGACCCAATTTTGGTCATTTAAGCGCCAGCAGCTGTTCTTTTAAGCAAGGGGGGGGGGGGTGAGGTATTCTGGTTTTGTCTGAATGTCTTGAATGTGAACTTTTACCTTTTTTTTGTGTGTTGTTTCTGTACGCTGTAGATGACAATCTCTCACTCCCAGCCATGCATAGGCTGATAAAGCGCACATTTTCCTCGTCTCTGTCACGTGTTGTGCCCCATCAGTCCTGCCCGGTTCTCTTCCGCTTCCTTCTATTTCCACTTCCTCCCTCAGGGACATTTCACTAATGGGGACCTCAAACCCTCAAACCGACTACATTCAATGGACATTGTGTGTGTGAGGGGGGGAGGGGGGCGGGG
>NW_004797423.1:386127-391232 GCF_000002075.1 Aplysia californica
TGTGTGTGTGTGTGTGAGTACGTATGTCAGTGTGCGTGAGTATGTATGTGTGTGTCTGTGACTGTGTGTGTGCCCACATAATATATCTCTTTGCTGACACGGGCGTTTGTGCGTGAGGAAGCTAACGTCCAGACAAGTTATAATTGTCAATAATTCATAAGACGCCGAGGAAATCATGCCGGCACGAGAAGGTTCGAAACAGGCCTAAGTTTATAAATTATTCACATCATCCCAGCATTGATAATCATCGAGCATGTCCTTAGAAGACCTCCCATAGAAAATTCAGCCCGGCTCATGAGACAATATCTGAGCACAGTGCAGTGCTATTTGTCAGCAGACTTGACTCATCCCGCAGCTACAGCGTTTACTCGGCGCGGGAACCTTTCTCGCCTCATTGTTCCTGGGCACTGAGTATTTGTTCTGGCTCTCGGATTCTAGGGGGCCATAGATCTGTTCCCGTTAAGGTTACACACAACCAGATCTACGTCTTTCCTTTCGACATCTCTGCTGTCTTATAACCCCCAAAAGCGTATATTATTATGCCTAATTAGGTCAAGTAGTGTTTTTATACAGGGGAGAAAGCCCTTTTCCTGGCACGTCTAAAACTTTCTATCTTGGTTTTATGGCTGTACGAGGGGCATACCAACATTTTTTTTTAGCCAACCACGAAGGAATAAAGGTAGAAAGCTGAAATTTGGATCTAACCTTAATCTTTCTCTATGTAGTCGCCTCCCACTGTTGTACATTTTTGCCATTGGTGCATGACCTTCAAAAGACTTTGAGAATAGACGATCCTCTCTTTGTCAGAAAACCAGCCCTCTACCGCTTCTTTGACCTCATCATCACTTTCAAAATTTCTTCCTTCTAAATCCTTTTTCAGTTCAACTTACCTCCCGCTCCAGTTGGACATTATATGGAAGTTTGACAACCTTGAAAAAGGCATAATTTTTGTACTAAAGTTGACAAACCAGGGATTTTTATGTATGTCCACAATTCATGCACACATGCTCTAAAAGTGGTATTTTTATGTAAAAATGGGACCATAAGGAAAGAAGACAAAAGAGTCTTGTAACTCATCCCCATCATCAAGTGCCAGAACTGCGCCAGACTTCGGCGATCATGGTTCTCCATTCATTCCTTTGCTCGGATGCTGTTTACAAAAATGTTCCCCTGATCTGTCCCCGTTACCCATCTGTTTAGGTACCTTACTATAACTGACAAAAAAATCAGGAACGCTGAGTTATGGATTCAAACCGGAGGTATCTGCAAGCTCAGCTTGATACAAACAGACAAAAAGGAGCGCCCAGATTCTTTTTTTTTTTGTTGTTGTTGTTTTGGGTTTTTTTGTTGCGTTAGGTTTCTCTCTGGGATGGCATCGTGGTGAAACGAGAGGCTCGTCATAGTAATTATTTTGTTGTTATTGTTAAACTTAAACTTTCGTTTTTCACTCTTAGGGGTTTGGGGGTTGTTCTTTTCGCTTTTGTTTTTCTGAGCATCTTTGATGTCCATTTTGAAAACACATTTTTGTGTTGACTTCAATTTAAAACAACATAGGTTAAATGCACAGGAAAAATCTAACAAGTTGTCTGTTTCTGAGGACACTCAAGCTTTAGAAGTCATCAAACTTTGGCCGCCTTTTTCTAGCTAAGTGTGCCTCTGACACAAAGCGAACCCCACCTCCTTCTGTCACAAATATATTGACTTCCATTCAAGGTAGATAGTTGGGGGTGTTTGTTTGTTGTTGTTGTTGTTGTTGTTGTTGTTGTTGTTGTTGTTGCTGTTGTTGTTGTTGTTGTCGTTCTTGATGTTGTTGTTTTCCAAATCAAAGGCAAGATAGATGAACAAGCTTTAAGAGAATACCAATCACTCCTCACGCCCAAAAATTGACGAGCACCTGATTCCAGCAGTTTGTGACACAATCCATAGTGCGGTTAAAAATTGGTGGCGCAACTTATTCTCAAATATCTTTTTAACTGGTGAATCAGTGACACCCATACTTTGCACAGAAATTTGTATCACTTCGTCTTAAATCAATCAATGTTTTTTCTAAAACAGTTGAGACTGAATTAAAAACACCTTTCTTCTCAAATTTATTTAAAGTACTACAAATCTCGTTAATGCGGAAAATGGAATTGTTCACAGCACTTACCACTTCTTACTCACATTAGGCGTACGCATAGTAATATGGCCTATGCCATAGCTCACCAATGACATTTTTAGTTCAAAAACGAGTTACAAAAAATTAATTTTATTGTGAACACATTTTTGCTACTAAAAGTTTTCAAAACATGCGTTCAATAAAGAAAATCTCGCGATTAGAAAAAAAAGACAGACTTGTTTTTAAAAGCGAATATCGTCCCAGCTGTAAACCATTTAAAATTAGTAGAAACCACCCACTAGGATTTTTTTAAATAGTATTTTTTCGGGAATTTTCCCGAAAAGAGCTAACAGGTCTTCACAAAAATATTGATCTGTTAAGACAAATCACTATGGAGGAGCAAAGAATACACCTGCCGTGATACTGCGTGTCGTAAGAGGCGACTAAAAGTACAAAGGTCTGGTCGCCCGAAAAGTGCCAGTTTGCGGAGGGTCAACTACCCAAACCAGTGAAAAAAACCCAGTAAGTTACAGAAACACGGACAAAAACAGCTTTTAATTTTTCGATCTTGGGAGACGGAGGAGCTTCTGTATCAGCAGGAACAATGAAGGACAACGGACAAAGCCGAAAGGACTCTTCTGACTCGAAACCTTCTCTGTCGAACAAGTCTCTCCGGATTGCGTCCTGGAATGTTCGCACCTTGTATGACGCAGGAAAGAGTTCTCAAATGACACAAGAGACATACTAGCAGTCAGCGAAACACACTGGATATAGTCTGGACAGAAGCAGCTCAACTCGGGGGAACAAGTATTCGATGTACAGAAAAATAGAAAGACATCGAATAACATCAAGAGGCTAGCCCAGGATAGAGAAAGGTGGAAGGTGTTTGTCCGTGGCCTATACCCTGGTGCAAGGTGAGAAAGGCAATGATGTTGATGACTGCTCAAAAGCTGGAGGGTCTATGTTCAATAGTTAAGGAGATATTAATTTGACAATAAGTTGCACGAAGAAATTTTGACCGCACTATATAATAGTGGCATTCATCGAACCGGGTACCCAGCTAGTTTTATTTTTAAAAATCTATGGAGGAATTTTTTTTAATCTAGCCCCCACTTGTTCATAAAAATATGATTTAGTTAAGACAAATTGATACAAATTGCGGGGCAAAGTATGGATGACATTGATTCATCCGTTAAAGAGATATTTGAGGATAAGTTGCGCCTCGGATTTTTGACCGCACTATAGTGGCATTCATCCTGGAGTTTTGGCGTGAGCTGGTGGCAGCGTCGCTCGAAACACACGATCCAGCGGCGCGAATGTCAGGGGCAGAATGTCAACACAAGGTATTTCCCATAGGGGGGTAGAACAACGGGCTACAGGCTGATGTCCGTGATGAGGACAGTTTGGAAGTGCGTATGTGTGGGTGTGTGTGGGGGTGTGTGTGTGAGTGTATACGTTTGTGTGTGTGTGTGTGTGTGTGTGTGCGCGTGCGTGTGTGTTTGTATCCCCTGGCGCATGTATGTGTGTAAGTGTGTGTGTATGTGTGTGATTGTTTGTATACTCGGACGTATGTATGTATGTGTGTTTGTATGGGCGTGGAGACGGTGGGGCGGTGTTGTGGTCTCTTCACTGTTACGGTCTTGCAAACGTGTTACGACTCATGGAATCAGGTGCTCGTCAGTTTTGGGGCTTATGGAGTAATTAGTATCATCTTAAAGCCTGTTTATATGTCTTTTTTTAATGGGAAAAAAAACTATTAAACGATCATGAAATAAAATATAGATATTTATTTGTGATTGAAAAGAGATGGGGAAAACCTGAGTAGTTGTTGTTTTTTTTAAATAACGAGAAGTGGTCGCCAAAGTTGATGTTTTTCAAAGCTTTTTTATCATTGAAAACTGCAAATTTATATTTGTATGCCTTTCATCAATGTTATTCGGTAAAATCCAAATAGTTTCTAAAAGGACATAAAAGTCTCCCCCCCCTCCCGCGCGCACGCGCACACACACATACACACACACACACACACAACACACACACACACACACACACACACACACACACACGCGCGCGCGCGCGCGCGCACACACACGAAAGGAAGAGAAAATCTGGTGAAAATTGCCCAATGAGTGGGAAAATGCGGACGTCTTCCATCTGACTATTCTTTGACGAGTGCCAGATTTCACCAGAATGTCATACATAATAATATAATTGAGTGAAGGAGGACGTGCTGTGCCCTATATATTGATCCCCACGAGAAAAAAAGGGCTGCATTGTTTTTTACTTAGAGTTTTACTGCGCATGCAATACAGTTGGGTCTCGTAGATGGCGAAGATTTTAGGTGTTTCTAGACAATAACATACCATGAAAAGAAGGAGGAGAGATAATTACGATATATGTTGTTGTTGTTTTTTAAGTTTTAGTAGAGGTTTTGCGGCGCTCACAACTGCGTAAGGTCACTTGAGCGCCAGAAGATTGGAGGTGTTACAAGAGAGTAACAAACATAAAAAAGAAGAAGGGGAGATAAGGGTGATAGATATTTGATAGGAAAAAAGAAGAAACAAATCACACCAGAGCACCCGCCAACCACCCACCGATATATGTTTGATAAGTAAGAAGGAGGAACAAAGCAGTCCAGAGCGAATCTCCAACCATCCACCTACGTCATTTGTCAAACAAAAATAATTTTGTCTCTTCCCTCCCTCCAGGCAAACTGGTGTCATTTCTCGAGAATCTGGTGACCTTGGCCTCCATTCTGATCATCCTGACGGTGAGTCTGGAGAGGTTCTGGGCCGTGTACTATCCACTCAAGACATACTCGCAGGGCAGCAAGAAAAAGGCCATGATCACCATGTCTGTCTTGTGGGTCGCCGCAGCCGTCATCACGTTGCCCTTCCTGGTAAGAGAATACTGGATGGTTGTTGCTGTTGCTGTTGTTGTTGGTGGTGTTGTTGTTGTTGTTGTTGTTGTTGTTGTTGTTGTTGTTCTTCTTCTTCTTCTTCTTCTT
>NW_004797423.1:391608-392937 GCF_000002075.1 Aplysia californica
TCTTCTTCTTCTTCTTCTTCTTCTTCTTCTTCTTCTTCTTCTTCTTCTTCTTCCTTGCTAGATCTCTCAAATTGCTGCTTCTTCAACCTACAATGCAACTGAGTTTTACCGATGGGACCTTTTTTTGCCGCCATGTTTAATGACATCCCTATTCCAATTTCAAAGGCACTTTTTTTCTCTTGGTTTGTTTCTTTTCGTTTTGTTTTGTTTCTATTTATTTTGTTTTCACGTTTGTAGGCCTATTTGTTTTTATACTAACAAGAGTATTCATTTTGTTTTGGTGGAAATTCATCTAAGAATTTTGCCCTGATGGCTGCTGGAATCTACTATTGTCGATTTTAGGACCACCAAGAGATCTTTAACTTAAAAGCGTGCTCATCTGAATCCCAGATTTTTCGCCCTTATCCGAGAAGACTTTGTGTTTGTGGGTGGTTGGCGGGTGCTCTGGTGTGGTTTGCTCCTTCTTTCCTATTATATCAAACCTCTCTCGTCCTGATCTCTCCTCTTTTTTGAGTATTTGTTACTCTCTTGTAACACCTAATCGTCGGCACTTATAATAGCCGCAGAGAGAGGGAGCCAGGAGTAACAGTAGACAATCAGGAGTAAGGGATAGAGGAGCAGTAAAGGAGGGGGGGGGGCGGTCAGTGAAAGGGGGGAGGGAATGAGAGAGTGGAGTGGAAAGCAGGTGACAGAACAGGACTCAGAAACAGGAAGGAAAGAAGGGTAAACCAGCGAATTGTTTGGAACATTTATTTTCGTTGCTGGCAGGTTTCGAGGAGTTTCGATCCATGGATATGTTCACTAAGAGGCAAACACCGCACCATTAGACCACGAGAGTCCCTAGTGGATTGCTTCTCATTCAAAGGTCCCGGGTTCGATTCCGGGTAGCAATGGAAAAATTATCTTCTCTAAAATTGTCTCCTTTCACCTCTTCTCCTGCTCTTTAGCAATATTCTGTTGCCTGCTTTCATCTCCACTTTCTGCCTCCGACCCCTCTCCTCCTTTGCCCCCTCCTCTGGGCTTCTGGGTCTATCTGCAGCCTTTCTAATGCTACTCCATGGCTCTTTCTAACTACTGTCTTTCATCCCTAATCTTCTGGTAGGAAAGATCTACGTATAGCCTTCTTGTACAAGGGCGAAAAATCTCAGAGGTCCCGTGCGCATGTTGCGCACGTTAAAGATCTCTTGATGGTCTAAATCGATAAGACAGGGCTTCGGCCGAAACCCGGGCAAAATTCAAAATTTCCTACCAGTTGAAAATGTTTAATGTGTCCCACGCGCTCATATGACCATATTATGCAGTTGCGAGCGCCGTAAAACACTTACCCCC
>NW_004797423.1:394209-396111 GCF_000002075.1 Aplysia californica
TTCCGTTATACCGCCAACCCTGCTTACAACCAGGTTTTGCAAATATGAAAAGATGAACGCCTGTATGTACGCAAGCTGTCTGAGTTGTACCACCCTTATTAATCTAATTAATTTGACCCGCTTTACTGCCAGGGATGTGGGTGGTTGGAGGGCGCCACTGGTAGTTCCTACTTCTTTTCTTCCCCCTCTGTTGTTTCTGTCTGTCTGTCTTATTACTTTTTATCAGCACTAAATGACCATTATTGTGTCAATGTGCTTCTCTTTACTTAAACAAACAAACAAACAAACAAACTGCCAGGGAACTGTCTGCCTGAGGTACACACTACCCACAGGGCACGGCATCCCCACTCTGTGGATGTTAATCTCTTTCCCCACTCATGCCTCGGCGAGTTTAGCTATTTCCTAACGGTCGGTCATAGATTTTCTCTTTTTTTGCTCTGATTATCCAATCATGAATATTATGCTATTATTTTAAGGCTTTGGCCATTATTTTTTTTAAAAGAAAGTGTTATGAAATGCCAACGTTCCCTAAAGAAACTTCAAAGGAACTGCGCCACCTCAGCCTGTCAGCAAAAAAATACCTGGCGACGCCAGACATCAGCCCAGTGACCAACAGTCTGGAAGTCTTCTGTGAGACGAGTATCGGGGTGGGGGGGGATGTATTATAGCCTTGCTTCTGTTCTGGCAGAAATGTTCAATTTGAAATAATGTAAAGTTCAGCTGGAGCTGTATATATACATGTTGATCGAATTGGTTTCTATTGCTTTTTCCATTGCACATATAGCAATCGCGCAAGACAAATGTAAGTGAGTCAAAACCGGTGACAGTTTGTCTCCAGTCTCCATACCAGTCTACCACTTGTCAAGATGGCAATTGGTGCTGTCCCGTTATACCGCCAGCCCCGCTTTCATCATCGTCAATGCCTTCCACCCCTGGCAGTGTATAGGCAACATACAGGCCATCCTTCCCTGCTAGTTCCAAGTGACCTCCATCTCTTTCATGTCCCTTTCCTCATATCTCTTCCAAGTTTCCCGTGGCCTACCCCTGCCTCGTGCTCCCTGTGGGTTCCACTGCAGCGACTGTCTTGTGATGTTTCCACTGGGTTTTCTGGGGGGTATGTCCCTTCCATCACCACTTTCTTAGTCCTAGTTCTACTTCTATATCCTTTCGCCCTGTCCTTTCCAACAGTTCTTCATTTATTCGCCCAGCTTTACATCCAAATTTATGCTCGTCCCAAGGTAGACCAAGGCAGTGTTATGGGGTTTGACTGATATTCTTTTGTTCAGCCTGGACTGCTTTGTTTTTTATTCATTATCAACTCACGAGGACGACACTCACTATTAAATTCATTTCCTGGGTCGACTTGCGGACCGGGCTGAAAATGCTCGCTGGTCAAATCTACCCCGTGGGTCGTAGTTTGCTCATGCCTGGTATACTTACTTACTTACTAACTTACTCTCTCCATATACTGAAGTTACGTAAGGTGGAGAGCAGTCGACGCCACGCCTGCTTGTCCCTGGCCATTTCTTCCAATTTCGGCAAATCCATGCCCTGGGTGCTTGCCTCATCCCTTATCGTGTCTCTATAGATTCCAGTTGGTCTTCCTCGTTTTCTTTTTCCAGTTTGTTGCCAATACCATGTCCGATAGGGTAATCTTGTTCTTCGGCATTCTTAGAAAATATTCTACATATCTCCACCTTCTCCTTTTTATGGTTGTGTTCATATCTTCAATTCCAACTCTTTCCAACAATTCATTATTTGTGATAAATCCATTCCATTTTAATAGTAAAATTCTTCGTACGCGTTTTGTTTGGAAGCTTTTCAATTTTCCTTTGTTTTGTTTATTTTCCATATTATCTGTGTGTGTGTGTGTGTGTGTGTGTGTGTGTGTGTGTGTGTGTG